>NW_024809111.1:0-3201 GCF_019175285.1 Sceloporus undulatus | reverse complement strand
TCCCTCGGGTGGGACTCTCAGGCTCCCCTGCTCTGTCCCTGAAGTCTGTCCATGCTGTTCTTCTTCATCCTCCTTGATAAGGGAAAGAGCTTCGAATCGATTCTCTAGCTGCAAGCTCCCCGAACAATCCCTTCTTGGCTTACTTCTCTTTGTGACATGACAGGAGCAGGTTATGACAACAAAGAAAGAAACACAACAGCACTCACATTCTATAAACTACAGAAGCACGATACAAAAATATACAGTATGTGTAATATAAAGTTAATGTAATAGAATAATACACAAAGGTATGTCTACAAAGAATAATTTTATGTGCCATCAATAATACATTAAAGAAATTAATGTGGAATAAAATATGCAGCACAGAGTATGAACTTTCAGTTGTAAGTACAATTATGGAAAGTCTACAATGCAATGATCATGCTCATCAACATTAATGAATTCAATGAAATAACAAAAGGGACAATAGCAATGTACAAATTATTTCCAATAGTACTTACTATAGATGATATACTAAAAAGGATAAAACAAAACTGTGATAGGATAATTGTGTATGAGTGTACCCAAGAATTGAAGAAGGATATACAAATGCTGTAGGTCTTCCTCAGCAAACTGTTACAAGCACTTATTCAAGCTGGTGTAATTCTTCCTCAGCCAAGAATGTGTGCAGCATTTTACTTTGCAAAGTGTCTTCCTCACTTCTTTCTGCTCACCAGCTACAAGGGCTATTGGAGCAGCTGGTGCCCAGGGCTCTTAGAGGTCTTTCATCCATAAGGTTGCCCTTAGTCAAAATCAACAAGATTGCAACAACAACAACAACAACAACAAGAGATTTTTCTGCCAATGCTTCCCCATAATATAAATTCAAGGTTAATTTATTAGAGCTCATTACTAGTCTCTCTCTGTTCATTTGTTAACTCATTAAGTCGTACATTAAGTCATTCATTTATTAATTTCCTACGTTTTCTGCAAGACTGGACTGATAATACTTTATGCAACCAATATAGATTTCTGTCATTTTCCATCATTATGTACTCTTCACTGGTTTTCTACATGTTTGCCAATCTGGTAAATTAATTATAACTGTGGTTTAGCCATAAGACAAATTCAGAATTAATTTATTAGCAGATCAGCTCAAGCCACTATTTATATAACTGCCATTTCTATTATTTATTTTGCATCCCACCTTTTCCTCAATACTGGGCTTGTGAAGTGTTACAACCATTACAGGTTGAAATACATTTTAAAAAACCAGTACAAACCATATGGCAGTCACTCCAAAATGGGAAATAAAAATCATAGAATTAACTCATATAAATACCCATTAAAAAAGATCAAAACAAACCAAAATAGCACTTCAAAAAATCCAAAGACTTAAGCGAGAAAGAGAAAGACAACAGACTTGGTAATTAGAGATTTAAAAGATGAAATTAAAGAAAACTGAGTTGAGAGCAATCTTGATTTCTAAGGATAGTATATTTTATATTTTAAATGTTGGCAGACCACTGAGGAAGACGATAGTCGAAACGTGTCTGGCCTTGAGTTTTTATTAGTCCATTTTCTGCATTTCCATAATTTGAAGGGGTTTTCTTTTGTTCCCATTGCGATATTTCACTGGCATTTTTATTCCAGGGTTTAGTTACTCTGACTTTGAATTTTGAAATTTTTATCATTTTTATCATTATTATATATTCACCCTTTGCATTTGCAAATTTTCAGTGGGGTATTTATACCCTTTTAGAAATAATACTGTTTTTCCTGCTCCAGGGTTCAGTTATTCTCTTATTTATCCTGACTATTCACATTTTTTGTTAGAACCCCTCAGTTTGGTTTGTTTTGGAAATAGGTTTCTTCAATATTGTAAATGAAACAAAGAGAACTTAGAAGAACACATGGGCAAAAAATGAAGTTTAAGGAAGAAGTCTGAGGCTTATCCATTGGACTCCATATAAAAGCTTATGATGATGTTCCACTCTTGACTATGATTACTGGCTACTGATGAACTGTTTTTAGAGAACTAATAGGAATGTGGTAAATTCAGTATTAGTGTTTTATCAACTGTATTTGTATTATTGTATTATTTTATTGATGTAACCCCTCCTCGAGCCTTGGGAGAGGCGGGAAATGTAAATAAACATTATTATTGTTATTGTTGTTGTTGTTGTTGTTATTTATAATGCCCTTTCCACCAAAGGGTAGAACATCAAATATATATATAATTAAAAATGGATGATAAAAATCATAAAATAATATGCTAATATACTAAAATAAACTCCTTATCAAACACTACCCATCTCAGCAACCTTAGGTACAGTTAGCAATTCAGCAATCTGGTGAATGAAAAGGAAGGTCGTCAAACCTTTATAAAAGTGGGTAAGTTCCTTCTCCAGCTACAGGTGCAAATGAAGGCATTCCATAAATGTAGAGTCAGATTCTGAAAGGGTCACAGCCCTAGTAGAGCCATACTTATTGGTGAGACAGCCAATAATCCTTTGCTTGTAGATCTTAAAAATCCTAGATGGTACCCTCCCCCAGGCTGTCAGATACTGGGGGAGGGTAAAGCATACAACCTTAAATATGAGGGCCAGATGCTTGGAATGAGTCCTGGCCCAAATTGATAGCCAGTGTATGGATCTACAAGGGGAAGAGACATGTGAATATTTTGGGATATTTAAGACAACCCCAAAAGGACTGTTCTGGATTAAAACCAGAAGAGTAAGAGACCAGGAAGGCAAACCTGCTGTAGGCTATTAGAATAGTCCAGTGTGAAATAAGAAATAAGAAATCCAAGGGGAAACATATATAATGAAAAAATGAAATCCCTTCTGAAGGCAAATACAATTTAAATTAATTGCTGTAAAATAAACTTTATTTTTAAACAAAACATATCCATGGGAGCACATTATTTGCACATTATTCATGGGCAATAACTGCACACTGCACATGGGAACACATTGCACATGAATGTGCATATGCATTTCTTGTGCATTGAGTTGAATTGTTGGTGTCTTGGTTCAGCTAAATCAAATTGCTATTCAACACACAGTTTGTATAGCAGATTTAATATAAAACTGTGCTTGTACAGATTTATGCTGTTGGACCTAGTAGTAGGAGTTTTACCAATGTCTCACATAATTGTAGTAACAAGGAAGCGTAATAGAGTACACTCCTGCCAAATACACTGCACTGCACCTACAAGCT
>NW_024809110.1:0-3201 GCF_019175285.1 Sceloporus undulatus | reverse complement strand
GGCCGAACCCAAAGGTTGCTCAACAAAGGCTCCTTCTCATCCTGGAGAGAAGTGACCAGTGAGGTGTCCAGTGGGGTTCTCTCCTAGGCCCAGTGCTATTCAACATCTTTACCAATGACTTGGATAGTTATCCTATTAAAAGATGACACCAAATTAGGAGGAGTAGCTAATAACCCAGAGGACAGGATCAAAATTCAAAATGACCTGAATAGACTAGAAAGCTGGTCCAAAGCTAACAAAATCCATCTTGGAGAGGTGGGAAAATATAAATACATTTTATTATTATTATTAAAATAATTTTCAACACGGAGAAATGTAAGGTACTGCACTTAGGGTGGGAAAATTAAATGCACAGATATAGGACGGGGGACACCTGGCTGAATGAAACTACGCATGAAAGGGATCTCAGAGTCCAAGTAGACCACAAGTTGAACATTAGTCAACAGTGCTTTTCGGCAACTAAAAAGGCCAATGTGATTTTAGGATGCATCAATAGAAGCATAGTGTCTAGATCAAGGGAAGTAACAGTGCCACTCCTTTCTGCTCTGGTCAGGCCCCACCTGGAATACTATGTCCAGTTCTGGGCAGCACAATTTAAAAACGATCTTGAAAAACTAGAGACTGACCCAATGTGGGTGACCAAAATGGTGAAAGGTCTGGAAACCATGCCCTTTGAAGAAAGGGAGCTGGGGATGTTTAGCCTGGAGAAGAGAAGGTTAAGAGGTGATATAAGAGCCCTGTTTAAATATTTGAAGGGATGTCATATTGAAGAGAGAGTAAGCTTGTTTTCTGCTGCTCCAGAGACTTGGACCCGGAACAATGGATGCAAGCTACAGGAAAAGAGATTCCAGCTTAATATTAGGAAGAACTTCCTGACCGTAAGGGCTGTTTGATAGTGGAACACACTTTCTTGGAGTGTAGTGGAATCTCCTTCCTTAGAGGTCTTTAAAGAGAGGCTGGATGGCCATCTGTCGGGGATGGTTTGATTGAGAGTTCCTGCATGGCAGAATGGGGTTGGACTGGATGGCCCTTGTGGTCTCTTCCAACTCCATGATTCTATGATTCTATAATTCTGAGATCACAGTGGGACAGTCTCAATGCTTCAGGTATGGAGCACAAGTCTGAAGTCACAATAGTCCCGTCTCAATCCAGATGGATTGGGGCAAGGAGCATCAGTGTGAGGTTACAAAGGTCCCGTCTCAATCCTTCAGTCAAAGAAAATCAGCCTAAGTCACAATGCGCCAGTCTCAATCCTTCAGGCAAATGTTATTTTCATTTAAGACCATCCCTATAATTTCAACAAACAAACCCTTTAATGTCTGGTCTAAAGATTTGCAATAATTTATTTTGCAAGGCAGAGAGCCCAGGATAAAAATGAGAGCACTCCAAGATTTGAAAGAAAAAGGAGGAATGGATCTTCCAAACTTGAAAACATATTATAATGCAAGTGCATTTACATGGATTAAGGACTGGGTAAATTGAAGAGAAAAAAGACCACTAGTTTTAGAAAGTGATGGTCTGGAAAGAGGATGGCATGCATATTTGAGTTAAGAAGGTGTCACAAACTATATAATTTTCAATAAACATCTAATAAGGAAAGCATGATTTAAAAACTGGCACAAAAATTATATGTGTATATGTGTGTGTGTGTGTGTGTGTGTACAAACACACACACAAACACACACACAATAACAAGATGAAGTTCTGTATTAGAAGCTTTCCATAAAGAAGAGAAATGTAACAAAGGGAAATGGATCACCTATAAAGATATTTTAAGTAAAGATGGGGAAGATGGAAGGGTGAAAACAATAAAAGAAGGAAAAAAAGAAGGTATAGAATTATGCTGCTTAACGCACCACCAAATCAATGAATGGTTTAGAAAGGATAGTAAGGTTGTAGGAACTGAAAAGGAAACAAATGAATTAGATAAAATTCTATCCCAAGGCAAGAAAAACAAACCAACAGATAACCTAAATATATAAGATACTCTTAGATATAGAAATGAAGGAAGAATTGGTTGAATATGGTAAAATGGATGCAGGACACAGGCTGCCAAATGACACTAGAGAGTTGGGAGAAAATAGGGATGAAAAACCTAAAACTTACCAAAAGTGCCCATTTAATAGACAATTATTAAAGATTATTCTATAGATGGCACACATCTCCATCCAAACTATCCAGGATTGGGGGAAGTAAGGACAGTGATGGCTGGAAATGCAAACAACCTAACACCAGATATTATCATATGTGGGGGGAGTGTACTGAAGTGACCCAATTTAGAAGGCAATACATGCTAAAATTCAGGACATTATGCAAAAGGAAATTAAATTTAATCCAAAATTACAGTATTTCTACTAAATATTACGGAAGACATAAAAGGCAAATTGGACCAAGAAGAGGAAGGCATTATTTTGTACCTAGTCGCCACAGCTCCCTTGATATACGTGAGAGACTAGAAGGAAAGAAGCTTGGACCTCCTTAAAGAATGGACTGTAAAAGTTCATGATTTATCTATAGTGGACAAACAAAGGATGGTTATAAATGGGAAAATGGAACAACAATTCAGGAAGAAATGGAGAAAAGTAAATAAGTTATGGAAATGAGAGTTATAAGATTTAAGGCAAAGTATCACAATAGATAAAATAAGCATCAAGCAATTAATCAAAGGAATTAATAATGTAGTGTACCTGTTGCCGTATTGGTTTAACTCCAGAACCATGGGCTCTTAGAGGCAAAGTATCAATGTGCATAATTTGTTGTTGAAAACTGCTGCAGAGGATGTACTTAGAAGATGATATTGCAAACTTAAAAGCAAATTAGAAAATTAGAAAACAATCCTTGAGGTAAGGAGCATCAGCCTGAGGCTGCAATGGGCCAGTCTCCATCCTTCAGGTAAGGAGCATCAGACTGAACTCACAATAGGACAGCCTCCATCCTTCAGGTAAGGAGCATCAGATTGAAGTCACAATAGGACAATCTCCATCCTTCAAGTAAGGAGCATCAGACTGAACTCACAATAGGACAGTCTCCATCCTTCAGGTAAGAATTGTCTGTAGTTGACAATTCTCCTGACTCAATCCTTCAGGCAAGGATCATCAGCCTGAGGTTGCAAGGGGCCAGTCTAAATCCTTCAAGTAAAGAGCACTATCCTGATGTACCGTCTCAATTCTTCATTCAAGGAGCATGAGGCTGAAGTCACAA
>NW_024809109.1:0-3202 GCF_019175285.1 Sceloporus undulatus | reverse complement strand
CACCTGCCCACATGAGCAGCACGGCCACGATGATGACGATCTCCCCGGTCTGGAGCGGACGGTCCGCGTCCAGGCCCTCCATGGTGATGTCTCCTGCGGGGGGAGGGGGAGGGAGGGGTCTGGGGTCTCTTCCCGGCCCTCCCTCCCTGCCTTTCCCCGGTGGGGGACTGGTCTCCCGTGGGGCCCTTCCTTCCCCGGGTGGCAGCCGCTGGAGGGGAGCCGCGTCCAGGCCCTCCGTGGCCATGTCTGGCTGGGGGTCCGAGGTGTCTCCCTGGCCCTGCCTTCCCTTTGGGTAGTGGCCCCCTTCCCCTGCCTTACCCTGGAGAGAGCTGTTGGAGGGCAGCCGGTCGGAGCGGCGGAGGGTGCGGAAGTGAACTCGCCTGCTGGGGGCGCTCTCCCCCTGGAGGCCGATGCTCTGCACCTGGACCACGTAGTCGGAGTCCTCGGCCAGGTCCCAGAGCACGCAGGAGCGCGTGGCCGTCGTGTTCACCTCCCGGATGAAGCGCTGCACCTGGCCCTCCTGCCGCTGCGGGGGTCGAGGGGGTCAGGGCCGGAGGGCAGGCAGAGGGACCCCCCGAGGGCCCCGGGCCCCGCTCCTCCTGCTCCCGGGGCTCACCTGCTGCGAAATGGCGTAGCCGATGACCGCCTCGCCCTCGGGGACGTCCCAGGAGACGGTGGCCGAGTCCGCCTTCAGCTGGGTCACCGTCACGTTCACCGGGGAGGCCGGGCGGTCTGCGGGGAGGAAGGAAGAGAGAGGGAGGAGGAGGATGGAGGGGAGCCCCGCTCAGACCCCTTTGGGGCCTTCCTGCTCCGCGCCCCCTCCTCGTTGACCCTCCTCCCCCTCTTCTGTCCGGAGCACCTGCGGACCCCCTCGGAGCCCTGGCGGCATTTTGGGCGTCTCTCTCTCTCTCTCTCCGCCTGGACCCAGGGCCTCTCTCCTCCCTCGGCTGCGGGTCGCTGTCCAGTTGGCCAGTGAGTTTCCGGGGAAGATGCCAAGGTCCAAAGGCCATCGCCTTGAAAGCCCTCGTTCTTGGCAGGGAAGCCTTCGACTGAGCGACAAGTAGGGAAAGGGGCCGGACTGAGGCCGCAAGAAAGACGGGGGCCACGGCGTCTGGGGTGTGGGTTTGGCACGGCCCGACTCTGGAGAAGGACAGGCGCCAAGGAGGACCAAGGGAAAGGCTCCGCACAGACCAGGCCTTTTGCCCTCGTCTCCGTTGAACTTCCATACGGAACGTCCTCCAATGGAAAACTGGTCCTGAGGAGGAGGCATGAGGAAGGCCAGCCATCCAAATATGAAGCCTAATGCGAAGGCGGCTCTTCAATCGTGACAGGCTTTCTATCGCTCCTGCTGTCGTGGGCCTCCCTTCCCGACTCCTGCCGACCCGAAGCGAGACTATCCTGGGGTCTCCTGGGGCCAGAGTTGCTCAGAGGAGGTTTTGCCAGTTCCGTCCCTTGAGGCTGAGAGAGTGTGACTCGCCCAGGGTCAGCCAGAGGGTTTCTCTTTCTCGGCCATTCACCGGAATGGCGACTTCAGTCGACCGACCAGGAGAAGCGGAGGGCTTGGAAGAGGAAGGGACTGGACCAGCGTCCCAAGGAGAGGCCACGGGACGCCAAAGCCAGGGCTGCCCCGGCCATCCTCGGCTTCTTAAGGCTGACTGCTGGAGCTGGACATCCGCGGAAAGGGCTGACTGGCCAGCAGGAACTCAGTCCGGACCAGGAGGAGGAGGAGGAGGAGGAGGCGAGCCCTGCTGCGGACACCCCCGGCCCCCGGTCTGAGAGCAAAGGCCTCGTCCCTCAGCAGCCGAGCCGAAGCCTGGACCAAAGGGAGGCCGCCCCTGCCCTCCTGGAGACCCTCCAGCGGCCCTTCGCCCCCTCCGCCCCGCTCA
Source organism: Sceloporus undulatus (assembly GCF_019175285.1). Lineage (NCBI taxonomy): Eukaryota > Metazoa > Chordata > Lepidosauria > Squamata > Phrynosomatidae > Sceloporus > Sceloporus undulatus. The sequence goes on along the minus strand of NW_024809109.1, from coordinate 1,316 downwards.
GCCTGGAAGGACCCCCGCCAGACGCCCCTCAGAGCGCCTCCCTGCTCTGGACGCGGCTAGAAACGGAGCAGCACCGCGGAATCGGGGTGGCTCCGGAGGGAAAGAGGGGCTCCTAGTCCGAGTCACAGCTGGCAGGGGCCGGCGGGGCCGGGAATCCAAGGCCAGCGGCGGCCAGCGACGCCAGGAAGCGGGAAGCCGTTGCTCGGAAGCGGGGCTGAGCCGAAGGAGGGGAGGAGGGCAAGGGGCAAAGAAGGGAGGCCGGAAGGGAGGGAGGGAAGGGGGAAGGAAGGAAGGAAGGAAGGAAGGAAGGAAGGGCCCTCGGAGGCCGCAGGGGCCAGTCCCGGCGGGGGACCCTCCCCGGGGGCCTACTTCCGATCCCGGGAAGAACTTGGCCGGTGCTGCTCGGGGCTCCTGGGCCAGCTGGCACCCTCCGCCGCCTCCGCCGCCGCCTCCTGGGGAAGCTTTTACTCTAATGAACTTGGCCTCGGGCCGGCTTCTCCTCTTCTCCTGCGGCCCCTTTCCCTCCTCCGACCCGCGCAGCCCGGTTCAGCACCAAGGCCAGCGGCTGCGGAGGCTCCGGGTTCCCGGCAGAATGCCGCCCTGCAGGCCCTCGCGCCCTTCCTTCCTTCCTCCCTCCGGCCCCGGGGGGGGGGGGCTTACTTGCTCGGACGAGGCAGAGGTCGCAGCTGACCAGGACCAGCACGGCGGCCGGGCCGAGGAACTCCGGCATCGGGGCCATGGCGAAGGCAGCAGCAGCAGCAGCAGCAGGAGGACGGAGAAGGCGGCCAGAGGGGGCCGGCCGCGGGGGCCGCCGCTCACGGAGCCCCGAGAGGAGGAGGAGGAGGAGGAGGAGGAAGGGCTCCGGGACCAGCCTCAGTCTCGGTCGCAGCGGGCTCCCGGGCTCGCGGCGGGGGCCAAGGCCGGACTCCCCCGCCACCAGGACGCCGCCGCCGCCGCCACCGAAGAGGCCGGAGCCGCTGGATCTGCTGTCGGCCGCCGTCTTCCTGCCGCCGCCCCCGCCTGGCCTTCCTCCAGCGCCGCCGCCCCGGAGCTCCATCCAGGTGGGACCCCCGCCGCCGGAGAGACCCCGAGGGAGGCCCCGAGGGAGGGGGGATGGCCGGAGGCAGCGGCGTTGGCGGCGGAGGGCCTTCCTCCCCTCCTTTGCTGCCCAGAAGCAGCCGCAGCCCCGCCGAGGCTCCGCCGAGAATCCGCTCTGGCTCCAAGCGCCGCCTCCTCCGGGCCCAAAAGGGAGGGAAAGGGAGGGCTGATCGCCCCTCCCCCTCTGCCCCCCCAGGAGGACTCCTCCCGGCCCCCCC
>NW_024809108.1:0-3202 GCF_019175285.1 Sceloporus undulatus | reverse complement strand
GTTCATTCATCTGACATGCAGCCTTCCTCTCTTTCTACTACCCTCCATCTTTCCTAGCATTATTGTCTTTTCTAATGAGTCCTGTGCTCTCATGATATGGCCAATTTATGTTGTAGTATTGGTTTCATTCAGTTACCTGAATGGAAGAAGGTTAAATTGTTGGCATCAATTATCTTGCCAATTGCAATTTGACCCATATGCTCGTGCCAAATTGACTGTATAGAGGAATACAGATTTGAACATTGGTTTTGTTGTTGTGTGTCTTCAAGTCATTTCTGACTGATGATGACCCTAAGGCAAACCTATCACAGGGTTTTCTTGGCAAGTTTCTTCAGAAGGGATTTGCCACTGGCATCCTCTGAGGCTGAGAAAGTATGACTTGTCCAAGGTCACCCAGGGTTTACATGACTGACTTGAGATTCAAACCCTGGTCTCCAGGGTCATAGTCCAATGCTCAAACCGCTACACCTTGTTGGATCCTTTGAGAAATTGGTAAGGAACCATTTTTATGGAAGATACTTGGTTTTGCCTATGAGCTTTTGCCTTTTTCAATTTTGCAGGACCAGTTTAAACTGTGTGTATCAACTAAATGGCATTATTTACAATTGAAACATTTGTTACAATCAGGAGAGTTCTGGGTTCAGATGGCGGAGCGTCACAGGATCCCTTGAAAGCTGTGCTAAGGGGCCCTGTGCTAAACACTGCACTGGCTGAAGGAAGCTCAGAGGATTGTCTTCCTAGCATGCAAGACAACACTAGCCATTTTTACCTTGCCATAGATGGAACAGCAGAGACTGAGAAGATTTGCCATGTTCTAGCCACTGAAAGGGCTTGAAACTCCATGCATTCGACTTCCTGGTTGTCATGGCGGATCGACAAGACGTGCTCTGAGGTAGCTCTCGGAGAAGCAGTCTGCAAAACATGGTGACGGGGCTGACGAAAGTTGGTCGAACCCCCTTCTGAAAAAGGGGGGGTCGGACGGGCTCTACTGTGACCCTGTGCCTCAAAGGGGACTGTGAGCTGAAGAACATCAGTAACTCCTTTCTCAAAGAGAGCGGGTCGAAGAGTTTCCGCGGCTGTGTTTCTTTTGCTGTGCTTTATGCATGAAGAGACGCCAGCAACCTTTTAAAGTGTCAAGGTGTCTGGAAAGTTTGTTTGTTTATCTATTGGAGTTCACGGAGGTGGGTGAGCGGGACATCATTAATACTATTTGAAGCCCCTACTTGTAGATGAAAGGACGCTGCTTAATTTGGAGTGGTGAACTGAGAAGAAGCGTTGTCTTGGCTTCATTTATATAATTTAAGAAAGAAGTAGTTTAAAAGATCAAAGGAGGACTGTAAGACATTGTTGATTTTTTCCCTTGGAAATAATATATTTTGATCTGGGCTATTACGTCATGGTTTACTATCTTAACTTTTGAAGAAAGCCTTATAGAAGAAAAGAATTAATACTACATGCTAATTCTGGATCCAATTAAGCAGCTGTGACATGCAGCCGTGTTGAACGGGAGGAGTGAGCCACTACAGCTGGAAGCAATTATATACCTGCTCAGTAGCTGGAGTGCTTTGCCTTCGTTGGGAAAATTTACAACGGAATTGCTAAAACGGAGGGGAGTGATTTGAAGATAGTTAAATGGATACAAGAAAGAAAACTCAGTTGGGAAAAACCTTAGTGTCGCAACCAGTAAGGAGACCATCTATTGAACAACCCCTGATCCCCGGAGAAGGTAATCCCAATATGCTGGAGGAAATAAAAAAAATTGTTCAGGATTTAAGTGAGAAAATGACAAACCTCTCAGTAGATATGACATCTTTTAAAGCAGAAATAAGAGCTGAGATCCGTGCAGATCTTAAGGACATTAGTAAATCTATGGATAAAACTATGGGAGAGTTATCCAAAATGAGAAAAGATATAGACAAGATGAAAGAAACAAGTGGGACATATGATAGAAGGATTGAAGAAATAAGTGAAAATCAGAAATCACAGATGATTGAGATTTTGAAATGGGAATGCAAAACTAGAGAAAAATCTGTGAAAATCAGAGGTTTAAAAGAGATAGAAGGAGAAAATCTGATGGAGTCTTTGGTTCCCACTTTAGCTGAATTTTTACAATGCGATGCACAGATATTCTCCTTGGGAATCGACCGAATATTTAGACTGAACTCTATTGTGGCGAAGCAAAAAAAAATCCCAAGAGATGTCGTTATTGTTTTTTTGAGAAAATACTCTAGGGACCTCCTACTGAAAAGGCATAATGAAACCCCCTTAGAAGTGGACGCACAGATTCTTCAAATTTTCAAAGATGTGCCAGCGAAGGTGCTGAGACAAAGAAAGGAATACCAATTTTTGACCTTACAACTCAGGAAAGTTAACATCCCGTACAGGTGGACGTTTCCAGAAGGCTTAATTTTTTGGTTTAAGAAAAAACGTTTCGAGATAAAATCAGTAGAGGACGCAAGAAGGTTGATGCATACTCTCTTTAAAAGTCAGAAAAAGGACTCAAATCAAGAAACATCGGGTACAGATCTTGGAAGGAAAGAGCTGGGAGAATACAATCTGCGATATAATAGACGAAAAATCATAGCTGATAATTATAAAAAATTGGAGACGGTAGAGGGTTTGCGAGAAAGCTTTTCTCTGGCTCCTTTAGAATGTGCTTCTAAAGGAGATGCGTCGCTGGAAGGAAGAATCGATCCTGACCTGAATGAAAAGGAGCCAGAAATGGACAAAGATAATGAGGAGAGGAATGATTTGGATTTGTTAAATTTGGAGGGAGCGGATCGAATGATGGATAATGTTGAGCTAGAAGACAAAGATAACCTTACAAAACATCATGAGTAAGACATTAAAATTTTTCTCTTGGAATGTGCAGGGAATTAATAGAGTTGTTAAACGTAAGAAAGTATTTCAATTTGTGTCAAAATCAAAATATGATGTATTATGCTTTCAGGAAACTCACATAAAGAAGGATGAGATTAATTACTTAAGAAATTATAAACTAGGTCAGCATTTTGCTTCGGCTAATTCAAAAAGGAAAAGAGGAGTAGTCCTCTATATAAATAATAATTGGGATGCAACAGAAATTCTGAACGATACAGAGGGGCACTATATTGGAGTTATAGTCAATATACAGGATCAAAAAACTTTAATTTTGGGGATTTATTCACCTATTGTTAACAAAGAAGGATTCTATCAAAAGTTG
>NW_024809107.1:0-3202 GCF_019175285.1 Sceloporus undulatus | reverse complement strand
TTAAAAAATGTTAAGATAAATGCATGTTTCTGAGGCTTCTATAGACAATTGCCCCACCATGCCCCTTGCGCGAGACGCCAAAGGCCCCGGTGGCAATCGGCGGCAGGACCAGGCTGGGGCTGGTCCCAAGGCCTCGCTGGGCCGCATCTGGCCCACGGGCCGCAGGTTGCCTACCCCTGCCCTATCATCATATTGAATCATATTGAAGATGGTGTCATATTGAGGATGGAGCAAGCTTGTTTTCTGCTGCTTTAGAGAATAAGACATGCTAAATGTCTCACAAAACTACAGATCCCAGGATTCCATAAAACTGAGCCATGGCAGTTAAAGTGGTATCAAACTGGATTATTTCTTCAATGCAGATGAGACTAAGTGAGTAGACTTATGCCATACAACTGGGATACAGGATGTTAGTTACTTAATTAGCCATGTATTATTCCCTTATATAAATTTAGCACAAGGTAGAATCTGTAAAATTAGTTTCTTGGATTACAATTCCCATAATCTCCAGTTCTAGGATTCAGTCTGGGGATTCCAGGAAGCTAGAGTCCAAAAATTAATTTTTGCATGCTCTGGTCATAGGGGACCTTACAGCCTCCCCTTGTCTGAATTTAATTTTGTAATAGAGAATAGTGGTTCGAGTCATGGGCATGTGATTTGTGCACTTTGTAATTTATATCTGTTTTGCTCTTACCAGCATTTAGACATGGTTGGCACTACTGTTCCTGCCAAGGAGATACTGTGTAAACGGACTGCATTGTATATTTCTGTGAGAGAATGTCAAAAGCTTGTTTCCACTCAGCCTGTCTCTGTTATCATGGAAACATGTTTACCTGAAAGTGAGACAAACTCTATAGAGAAATAATGAGTTATGTTCCTATATAAAGCAGATTTCTTGCATCCCTGCATCTTATGTAGCAGATGAGTGGATCCTTTTCAGATGTTCCTATCTCGCTCTTGTGTAATTGTCAAGCTTTCATTCCTTTAAGATACTCATGCTGCATGAATGCAGATAATTTTGAGGCTGTTGATGACAACACTCTCTACAAAGGGTAGGCACTGGATGGGGATGTTCATCATAATTCAAATCTCTGGTGAGACATCCCTTATAGCTCTTCTTTCCAACAGCTGTATTAGATAAATGGCATCAAATCTGACAGACTGAGAACCTTTACAAAGCAAATAATATTTTTATTTTTTAAAAGACCCCAGGACTTCATAATGGATGCTGACACACAGTGTAATGTGCAGGGCTGATGTTATTTTTATTGACACACTTGAGATTTATTTCAGCATAATTACCCGAACCTACTCTATATTCTTGACTATAAGTCGACCTCATGTATAAGTCAAGGGCAAGATTTGGGGCCAAAATTATGGATTTTGATATGTCCTGTGGGCAAATTGAGGGTAAAACTTAGGGGCATATAACAAAGGAGGTGAAGGACAACAGTAATGAAATTGATGACAAAGAATGTACAAAATTATGACAGACAAAACTGTTGTTGTTGTTGTTGTGTCTTCAAGTGTTTTTTGACTTATAGGAGTTTATCACACTGGGCACTTACTGCTGCCCAAACGTTGCTGAAGTGTTACCCAAATGTTTCAGGAGCGTCAGAGGTGGGATCATCTGTTGCGCTTCTGAAATGTCATAGAGGCATCTCGCTTTCCTTCAGTTGCAGAAGCGTTCATGGGGAAGCCCCAGAAAAGCCATTTTTATTAACAGGATCTTTCGTTAACAAAAATTGCTTTTCTGAGGCTTCTCCGTGAATGTTTCCACGACAGAAGGAAAGCAGGAAGCCTCTATGATGTTTCAGGAGCACAACGGATGATCCCAACTCCGACACTCCTGAAACATTTGGGTAACACTTCAGCAGTGTTTGGACAGTGGTAAGTGCCTGGTGTGATAAACTCCATAGTGACCTAAGTCAAATCTCCAGTTTGCCCGCACCATATGTAAATCTGAGTTTACGTGTATGACAAACCGTGGAGGGAACACGCTGGCATAAGAAAATAAAGGGATTTAACCTTACATGTTTTTTCCCATATATATGTGTGTGTGTGTGTGTGTGTGTGTGTGTGTGTTTGTGTGTCTGGAACAGACCTTCCCCCACACACATATAGGAAGGGGCCACTGTATCATGGGGTTTTTTCAGAGGAGTTTTGTCATTGCCTTCCCCTGAGGCTGAGAGAATTTGACTTGCCCAAGGGCACCCAGTGGGTTTCATGGCTTGAGCAGGAAATCAAACCCTGGTCTCCAGAGTTATAATCCAGCACTCAGACCACTACACCATTCTTGTTTGAGCTCACGCTAAAGGCTGGATGGATGAAGAGAGAACTACAGTCAATCATGGCTGCAGGGACGTAGACAAGGGGAGGTTCTTGGGGTCCGGACCCCTCCCTTCCATTAGAAAAATGAATGGTGTGTGCTGCTGCGCCGCTGCACCCAAGCCCCATTATAATGGTGGCACTTAGTCTGGACCCCCCCTTCCTAAAATCCTAGTTACGTCCCTGATGGCTGTGTGATTTATGGGGGAGGCAACTAGGCACAGTTAGGCTAAGAAAATGCATGCCTGATAAAAAGGTAAAGCAAAGACAATGGCAATTATGTTATCAGTGGTTATAGCCTTTAATGTGATAACTTTGCCTGATTTAACCAAGAAAAGCTGACAAACATACACAAAGGTCTTATTCAAATCCTTCAAAGGCCAATTCCTTCTGGTGCACCTTTGAAGGTAAGTGCCAAAGAGCAGCCACCACCACTATTTTCCCACCAAGGCATTCAATAAAGCTAGAAGTGGCACAATGGTGGGGAGATTAGAGGTAGTCAGTGCTTTTTTGAGATGTTCCCAGAATGCCTTTTGCAAGTCTACTCAGAGAAGGGAATGGTGTCTTTTTCTTTTAGTAAGAGATAAAGTATAGCGCTTACATTGACCTATGTATATAAGTCAAACCACATTTTTGTGATCAATTTTTTGACTAAAATTGTTAGAGTTATACACGAGTATATTTGTTATCAGTTTCACAAGAAATCCTTCTGCTGGTCAACTTTCTTTAACTGCATAGTGTATTTGTCTCTAGAGATGTGGGGGAGAGAGGTAGGTGGTGGTGGGGAGATACTGTCAGGGATGATGGGAGTTGTAGCTCTTCACCTCTGGCTTGAACTCACCACCTGGTTGTGCACCGCGCTGACCAGTTTTGG
>NW_024809106.1:0-3202 GCF_019175285.1 Sceloporus undulatus | reverse complement strand
AAGCGACAAAACTTGTAAAACATACTAAATTACATCCAAACTCACCATACATCCAACCTCAGATTCCACAACAAACAAAGTAAAAGACTGCCAAAGTGTATGTTCTTTGCTGTGTCTTTGTTTTCTTTTTATCCGTTGTTTGCCCTTCAGTCTTCCTTTCTTTTTTTATATAGTCCAGCACTTTATCCCAGTCTTCTATCAATCTATACATTTTAGTTTTGTTTTGGTTTGTAAGATCCTTGTGAGTTTATCTGCTTCCAATGCATCAAATAGTCTTAACAGCCGTTTTTCTACTTCAGGAACTTTCGTTTGTCTCCATTCTTTTGCTAGGGTCATCTTTGCTGTTGATAAAGATAAAACAATACCCTACCATACCTGGGCCCCAAGGAATCCCCCAAGGAGGGGCAGGGAAGGAAAGAAAGAGAGGAGGCCTGGCAGGACCGCTGTCTTTCTTTGGGGGAGAGAAGGGGGCTTCCTTCCTTCTTATAACCCCCAAGGGCCCCCCAGAAGACCCTCCAGCCATTCCTCTGAATGAAGGAGGGCTCTCCCCACTTCCCTCCTTCCCTCCCTCCGAACAGACTGTGAGGGCAGCAATGGCTTTAGGGGCTGAGACTGTGCATGCACAGATGCACCCAAAGGCCCCCTTCTGAGCATGCGCAGGGATCACCAGGGCCTTGCTGTTGCTATTTATTCTTCTGGCAGCCTTTGAGGGAAGGGAAAGAGTGTGAGGGGTGCAGCAGCTTCCCTTTCCATTCTTCTTTCCTTCCTTTCTTCTTCTGAGGAGACTTGGAGGATGCCGGAATGCAGCCCAAGCTAAGGAGATGGACTCAGGAGGGAAAGACAGGGAAGGAAGGATCTGCTTTGTATATATACTTCTATCTGTCCATATGGGTGTGGGTGTGTGTATGTGTGTGTGTGTGTGTGTTTGCTTCTTATGGCTGGGAGGACTGAACAGAGAAGAAAGAGTCAGTTTTGTGCAAATTCAGAACTTCCGTACATCAAAGAGTCCAGTGTGTTGAAACAGCAAAGAACTTTATTCAGAACACATAGAAATTAAGTGAGAACTGCCAACCCCAAGTCAAAGAATACATTAAAACCCCAAAACCTAAAACCCCACCCTCTTCAAAACCTAGCCCCCATTTCCAGTCCCCACAGTCTATGCCCCACAGATAACAAGGCCCCCTTTGCCATCCCCAGAAACCAGCCACTTTCTGTTAATACCAGCCCCAGACTTTATTCAGTCAACATCCCACACATTATAAAAGCTATCATTCCCATAACTATCCTTGACAGCTGAAACAAATCCCAGGCCCCATATCTAGCTAATCTATCCCACAACCCATAATCCCCAACAAAATTTATATCCCAAAGCAATGATCTATACTAACAGCAATTGAAACTAAACTTAACGAAATATAACCTTCAAACATAAACAGACACATGCACTAGCAAACCACAGAAATATGGACAGACAAACGTTACAAACAAAATCATAAGGGATTTTTTCACCCCGGATTTTCTGTATTCCTTCTTGATAAAAATAATGTTAGTTCACTGCTGGGATTTGTGGCTTTTCCACTGTGTGGCCTCTCTGATGTCTCACTAGATTTGACCTCAAAGAAAAACATTTCCCACAATGCTGGCATTTGTATGGCTTCTCTCCTGTGTGGATTCTCTTGTGTATCACTAGGTGTGACTGCCGAGAAAAACATTTCCCACACTGCTGGCATTTGTATGGCTTCGCTCCTGTGTGGATTCTCTTGTGTGTCACTAAGTGTGACTGCTGAGAAAAACATTTCCCACAATGCTGGCATTTGTATGGCTTCTCTCCTATGTGGACTCTCTGATGTAAAACTAGGTATGACTTTGAAGAAAAAGCTTTCCCACAATGCTGGCATTTGTATGGCTTCTCTCCTGTGTGGACCCTCCAATGCATGACTAGGACTGACTTGTAAGTAATTTTTTCCCCACAATGCTGGCATTTATGTGATGTTTTTCTTGTGTGGACTCTCTTGTGGCTGACATGTTCTTCTGTAAACAAGGACAATGACAGACAAGATTGAATCTCAGCGTTAAGAGAGGAAGATGTTACCCCAAGATTTAGCCACACATTCACCCCTCCCTATTTGAGATTAAATTAATAAAGTTGGTGTGAGTGACCCCGTTCTGGATGCCCCCAAATCCATATAATGATTGTATCCTTACTCATAAGCGCTAGCAAAGAAGAGATTGTAGGCAAACTGCCATAAGGAAATCAGTGGAAGCAGATAGTCAGACATTTGTTTTCTATTGCAACTCAAGCTAAAGAACCTCCAAGGACTTGGAGGAAATCAACTGCGTCTGTGAGTTATTTTTATGAGGGGAAAGTGGTTAGTGCATTGCCAATACCTATATCTGGAGATTTACTTCTTTACTCTGTTATGTTATTGTTGAGCTCTGGGAGCGTCGCCTTCAGACAATGCTATATATTGGTTTGTGAATGAGACCAGAATTCAGAGCCATGAAGGACCTGAGAGGTGGTGTGATGATCCTTTTTGGCTGAAGTATTTCCAAAAAGCACCCACTGCATTTATTTCAGTTTCAGACAATCCTTTCCCCACTAAGGAAACATTCTAAAGCAATTTAAACATTTTCAAATGCTCGGTTTCTGCCCCCAAGAAACAAATTCACTATAAATATCAGCCCCAACTGGCTGTTCTTCAGCATCATTCCAGTTGCAGACAGACACTCCTAGAATCACAGAGTTGGAAGAACCGCAAGTGCCATCCAGTCCAATCCCCTGCCATGCAGGAAATCTCAATCAAAGCATACCTGACAGATGTCCATCCAGCCTCTGTTTAAAGACCTCAAAGGAAGGAGACTCCACTACACTCTGAAGGAGTTTGTTCCACTTTCAAACAGCCCTTACTGTCAGTTAGTTCTTCCTAAAGTTGAGGCGGAATCTCTTTTCCTGTAGCTTGCATCTATTGTTCTGGGTCCTGTTATCTGGAGCAGCAGAAAACAAGCTTGTTCCCCTCTCAATATGACATCCCTTCAAGTATTTAAACAGGGCTATCATATCACCTCTTAACCTTCTTTTCTCCAGGCTAAACATCCCCACCTCCCAAAGTCATTCTTCATAGGACATGGTTTCCAGACCCTTCACCATTTTGGTTGCTCTCCTCTGGGCATTTTCCAACTTATCAACATCTTTTTTGAATTG
>NW_024809105.1:277-3202 GCF_019175285.1 Sceloporus undulatus | reverse complement strand
ATTCAAATTATTTATATCATATTTAACAATATATATAAAATACTAATTCATTTTATTTATTTATTATGTAATTAACAATAATATAAAACGTAATATGTAAAAATATACTAAATAATTATAATTATTTATAGCATAATAATATATATATTAATTTTAATTAATTATTTTATTATTATTTTATATTATATTATTATTATACTCTAAATTATAATTATAATTAATTGTTATGCCCTGGTTTCTTTTCTGCTTTCACCGTCCTCCGCCTATCGATCAGTTTATTGATCCGTTTATTGGCCGATCGACCGATCGATTGATCCTTACATCCCATTCAGGGCCTTGACGCTGGCGACACGGTCCTGGAAGCCATGTGACCACAGACTGGGGACGTCGTCCTCCACAATCTCCATCTTCCTGCCGCCGTAACCGCTGCTTTCGAAAAGGTGGATCTTGTGGTCCGGACCATCCTGATCGGGAATGAGAGAAGATCGTGGCGCAGGTCAGCACGGGTTTTGCATAGTGGCTGAATATGTCCTCTCTAGGAACCTCTGGGTCCTCCGGAGCAACTCTATGGTCAACTCCTGCGCAGAGTTGCGCCAGAGGGGTCATAGAGACACCTAGAGAGACCATAGAGCCGGAGGACCAAGAGATCCCTAGAGAGGTCACTCCTACAGGTCTATGGTCAGCTTGACCATAGAGTTGGACCGGCCCGCGGCCCTTCTCGAGCGGACCACCTGATCCGTCCAACCCTATTGTGCCTGCAGGACTTACATAGAGCCCCACTTGCTTGGCCATGCAGGACTACATACGCCCCATTGCTGCCATGCAGGAAACATAGAGCCCCATTATTCTGCCATGGCAGAAATAATGCGCCCCTATTCTGCCATGCAGAAATAATCGAGCCCCATTCCTGCCATGCGGAATTACATAGAGCCCATTGCTGCCATGCAGGATACTAGTAGAGCCCCATTCTGCCATGCATGGAAGCCATAGGCCCCATCTTCTGCGTGCAGGCCCTCCAAGAGTAACCGGCCGGAGGGGACGAGGCGGCTGGCTGGGCACGGTAGTGGACCAGAGCCCACGCGGGGTTGGTGCGTCGTTCGCCCTTCTCCAAGAGTACCCTGTTCGTCACTGTCAGGACTGGCGGCTCGACGCCAAGCCACCTGGCGTGATGCGCGAGGAGGGATTCCCCGGGACGGCATAGCGTGTGCTGGATGGACTAGAGATTCCTAGAGAGGTCACCGGACCTAGGCCTTTCTTGGGCGCCAGTTGAACGCGCTGGGCAGCTTACATTAAAGGGCCAAGGAGGAAGCGGATCATTGAACAACGAAGCGTAGGGGTGGAAGAAAGAGCCGCTCGAGGCAGGCGGGGAGGGCCGCCATGGAGCATACGCCGGGGGCAGCGGCCGAGGCTTACAGGAGGGGGAAAAGGGAAAGGAGGAAAGAGGAGGAATAGGAAGGTAATCATGGACGAGGGTGGAAGAAAATGAGGACAGCAGGAAACAAAGGTCAACACATGGGGAAAGGTAGGCCATGAATGGAAGTGGGGAGGACAGGTGGTAAATGATGAAGTGGAGGGAAGTAGGGAAGAGGGAGAAGAAGGCAAAGCGGCGACAAGGAAACAAGGTAAGAGGGAAAAATAGCAGACGCGGAGGAGCAGGAGGAACGGCTAAATAGGGGAGGGAGGGACGGAGGGAAAAGAGGGGAGAGTAGGAAAATAGAGGAAAACAAGCCACAGCAGGAAAGAGGGAAAAGAGAAGTAAGAGGAGGAGAGGCAGGAACCAAGGAGGGAGGGGAACTAGCGGAGAGTGGGAAGATGGAAAATAGTGAACGGCAGTGAACATGGAAAGAGAATAAAATAAGGGGAGAGAGGGGAGAAAATGTAGGTAAGAGACAGAATATGAAAGCAAAAGAGTGTAAAGGGGAAGAAGATAGTCAAGGTGAAAGCTTGAATTTACGTCAAATTTTGTAATGATTTTTAATGTGATAATATGGGACAAACTCTATATCTCTATATATATAGCATCTAGAGATATATAATAGTAATACTTAAAATATTGTTCAATGCATATTTAAATGTGCAATCTCCTACATAAGAAAAGTCGCATGCGCACAGACAGCGTCCCGGGGTTTTTTTTTACGGCTTCGAAATACGTTCCTCAAACGCCAGCTTAGATCGGCTTCGCCGAACGGTCTGAGACGCGGGAGAGAATATGGGCCAAAAGAATTCATTCGCCGAGAAAACGTGTGAATAATTAAGGCGTCCAGGAGGCAATGGTGCATACTCACAGTCGGCATCATTGGCGGGAAGACGACGTTGTCCAGATCTTCTCCGTCAAGTTGGACCTGCGTCCGGCACGCTCGCATTTCCTCCCTCGGAAGGTCTCAGTAGTAACTGGTGACTGGAGGTCCGCCAACATCTGTTGCGGGTTGCAGTTGGTTTCGGGCGCACTCGTTTCGACCTCGGGTCCTTCCCTCTCTCCGTTATCATGGTCCCGCCATTGGGCTCCCCAGCCGGCTATCGCGTCTCCCTCATGCTCAATTAAAATACTAATCATCACTCTATACTACTCTCCTACTCTATCTTACTCATACTTATCTAATTGCTGTCGTCTTAACGGACCGCGCGGACCCATCGCTCACGCCCACCCTATCTCGGGGCACGGCGCACCTGCATGCTTCGCCATGGCCGTCTTAAGACGTAAGCCACCTCTTCCTCGTACTCATAACACCTATCGATGATACGCCCCTTTCCTTAATTCCTCCTTGAAGCTGTACGTCACTTTTAAATTACATTGATCAAAATACTTCCTATTTTTCGGCGCTTTTAAATTTACCTCCCCAAACTTCGCGCCTTCGCCCGTTTACATCATGCATCCCCATCCTTCACCGTCTCCCTCACTTCATTCCCCTCCTCCACATTCTTCAG
>NW_024809105.1:0-252 GCF_019175285.1 Sceloporus undulatus | reverse complement strand
ATTCAAATTATTTATATCATATTTAACAATATATATAAAATACTAATTCATTTTATTTATTTATTATGTAATTAACAATAATATAAAACGTAATATGTAAAAATATACTAAATAATTATAATTATTTATAGCATAATAATATATATATTAATTTTAATTAATTATTTTATTATTATTTTATATTATATTATTATTATACTCTAAATTATAATTATAATTAATTGTTATGCCCTGGTTTCTTTTCTGCTTTCA
>NW_024809104.1:0-3202 GCF_019175285.1 Sceloporus undulatus | reverse complement strand
CCATGCAAGAAGACACAATCAAAGCACCCCTGACAAGTCCAACCCCCTGCCTTACAAGAAGATTGTTGTCTTTGAGGCTGCCACAAATAACCACATGAAACAGAGCTGGAGGAAAGGCCACAACTTTATTAATAACTCAAACAATTGGTAGGGTTGGCAAAAAGCATAAGGTCAGGATCTGTGAGATCAAACAACCCCATGTTTGTCTGATCAGCAATAAGCCTGGTAACCGCCAGGCATTGGGATGACCTAGGGGCTAAGGAACACCAAATGACCGCCATGCCACCATGCGCTCACTTGTTCTCTAAGCCCCTAGTCACCGGGAGGCGCTCCCGCATTATGGCCCCCGCAATGGCCACAACACCTGCCCTATTCGCCCCCGGGTCCCGAATGACTCCCAAACCAGAACTCCGTAACCCTGGTACCACACCATGCAGATCCATGGCCTATGCTGCCGAACCCAGTTGTGACAAAAAACCCAGAGACCCAAGTGGTGGGAGGGTGGGAGAGCCAAGCGAAGAATGACGCCGGGGCCTGACCGTGCGGCCTATATATAGGCCTATGGCCCCGGCCTATGAAGTGGCCAGGAGACTCCTCCTTCAAGGCAGCTCGACCAATGAGCTGCCTTGGAGGACCGGAATTCCCAGCCATAGAGTCCCCCCGCCCGTCCTAGAGCGGTGCGCGATGGAAGGGCCCTCCCCTTCCATCCCGCGCGGCCAATCAGGGCAGGGGATTCGCCCCTGGGGTGTATTTGCTGCCGCTCCAGGCGGCAAAGTGGCCTGCCTGTGTAGTCAGGCAGCCATTTTTTTACCTTCCCACTGAAGTGGTACCCTATTTATCTACTTGCTTTTGCATGCTTTCAAACTGGTAGGTTGGCAGAAGCTGGAACTAGTGACAGGACCTCAGCCCATTATGCAGCACTCGGGCCTTGAGCTGCCAACCTTCTGATTTTCCAGTCGTCAGAACTGGCATCTTAACCACTAAGCCACTGCATCCCACTTTTCTTCAGGTAACCATAAATTGGGTTACTGAGACATTTTGTGCTAACAGCAACACATTAAAGGGTAGAGGCATTCACAGATGAAAGGCAATAATTTTGAATGTGAGCATTTGCAGGGGATCAAATATATCATTATATTTCAAAGTTTGACAGTTGTTGCAAGTTTCTAATAGAACATTCTGCATTTTCTATATTTCTTTTTCTGTGGGGAAAATGCATATTATTTTTCACTTATTTTCATCTCCTGGCCATTACTACAGAATGTTTCCCTACAAGGATTTCTGAACTATTTTGTTTTAGCTGAGATTTACTACAAATGGCTACAGACTCAAAGCAAGTTGAATTTTAGGATGGTTGCACAGAGATGGCATGGTATAGTTCAAAACCCTGTTCAGCCATAGGAACTCATTGAATGACCCTGAGCAAATCACATTTTTTCAGCCTCAGAGGTAACCCCCATGATAGTTTCACCTTAGGATCGCCATCATTTGGAAACAACTTGAAGACACACAACAACCCAGAGGGCAGTAAAATTTTCATAAGATCAGTTCATCGTCATCCTTTTCTAAATTGGTAAATAGAACTGGCTCTGCTGTGCTTGCTTTCACCAACACATACTGCGGGCCTTTGGAATCTGCTGGGGTTTGGTTCCAGGGCCCTCCATGGATACCAAAATCTGTGGAAGCTCAAGTCCATTAAATACAATGGCATAGTAAAATGCTGTCCCCTACATAAAATGGCAAAATCAAGGTTTACTTTTGGGAATTTATATTTTAAAAAAATATTTTCAAACCATGAATGCTTAACTCCATGGATAAAAATAATAATAATCTGTGGATATGGAGGGCTGACTGTAATTGGGCAGTGACAGAGTTGCATCATGTAGGCCCTGCTGGGGCATGTAGAATCAAGATTAAACATGCAACATGCAGAAGACATGCACCTAGAACAGGAACATGACTGGAAGCTCTCTGCTGTGTTGCTCTGTGCAAACTGCAAAGGAAAACTCCTCCCATGCAGAAGCTGCTGGCTAGATAAATAACTGATGAATTGCTGAGTATTCACAAAGAAGAATTTAATCTTTGGTTCCGATATTTACAATAGGCAGGGACGTAGCCAAGGGGGGGGGGTTATTGGGGTCCGGACACCCCCTTCCATTAGTAAAATGAATGGTGTGTGCTACTGTGCCGCCGCACCCAAGCCCCATTATGGTGGCACTTAGTCTGGACCCCCCCCTTCCTAAAATCCTGGCTACGTCCCTGCAATAGGCTATCAAAGTGCTTCGCCAGACTCCTGTATACAACCACCACCACACTGAGCATTCAGCTCACTCTCTTACATACACATTCCCTCTTGGGGTTTTGAGTCCTTCCCCCTCCTGGAACATCACCGAGTTTCCTGTCACCTGACAGCTATGACTCTGAAGAAGTGAAGCCTGCTGGTTGCACCTCCTGCCCCTCTGTCCTTAGCTTCCTGTGACACAAGACTCTCCAAATATTGAGTAATCATATCTGCCACCTGAATTCAGGTTCCCTTGTCACCTTTGTCCCAGTTTTAGGCTATAGCCACATGTCTGACATTTTCTGCCCAGAGTGCTCTATACTATGACATGCCTACTCCAACACCACACGTTATGAGAAATCAGATTCAGACCTGGAGAGACCTCTGGCATGAGACCTTCCCTCACCTAGAGCTGAAGGAAGCTGAGGAAAGGCCATTTTCATTTGCAGATTGATGTCAAGACTCAAAGTTTTGCTGGAAGAGCCAATATTTTTTGCAAAGCCTTAAATAGGAAACGCTAAATAATTAGCTACCTGGTGTGCCAAGCCCAAGCAGCAATAAATCTGTAGAGGAGATCTTGTAGCACATTCATCAGATCAGTCTATATTTTTGTGTGCTGTTGGATTAATTGGATTCCTGGCCCCAAGACCAACCATTTGTCAGGGGTGCTTTGATTGTGTCTTCTTACATTGCAGGGGGTTGGACTTGGTGGTACTTGAAGTCTCTTCCAACTCTGTGATTCAGTGATTAAAGTTGCTCATTTTGTTGCCTCCTCTGTTTGGCTTTGTTTCCCATGCTCTGCTTCCACCCACCATTACCAATGTATAGCACATCCCATCATCTAATATTGCAAAGCATACGGACAGGTTGCTTACCTGTAACAGTATTTCTTCGAGTGGTCATCTGCGAATACATACAAAT
>NW_024809103.1:0-3203 GCF_019175285.1 Sceloporus undulatus | reverse complement strand
TTTTTTTTTCATTGTGCCTTTCAAAATATTCAATTATATATAAGATGTTTCGTATGTTATCACTGAGTTGTCTGTGAGGGAGAAATCCCAACTGTTCCTTATGAATCCAGTCTTTAAGAACCTTTTTGAGTCTATTGGCCAAAATCATAGAAAATAATTTATAATCCATATTTAATAAGGAAATTAGCCTATAGCTCTTTACCTCAGTTGCATCTTTATCTTCTTTTAATAGCAAAGTTATATTAGCTTGTTTCTACATTTTAGGATAATGGTTTGATTTGATGGCATTTATCATTAATTAACAATCGATCCTCAAATACTTTATAATAACTGGCGGTGAAGCCATCAGTCCTGGTGCTTCCCCCCTTTTTAACTTTTTCTTATTACTTCCATGATTTCTCCTATTGTGATCTGTCCATTTAATCTATTTCTTTGTTGGTCTGAAAGTGGCATTAAGTTTGCTTTTTCCAAAAATCCCTCTATTTTGGCTCTAAAAGTTTGACATACTTTATATAATTTAGCATAGAATTTTTGGAAGGTCTTCTTAATTTTATTTTGGCCAGATGTTAATGTGAAATCTTTATTTATGTCTGAAATTATGTTTCTTTCTTTTAACTTCCTTATTTTATTGGCAAGCCATCTTCCTGGCTTGTTTGCTTGTTCAAAATTCCATGGTTTTAGATATCTACATTTATTCTAGATTTCCATTGCTTCTTCTGTATAGGTTTATGAGTGAAGATTGCATCCTGGATTATGTTTATTTTTGGGATGTGAAGACCTATGTAAATTCATTATATAAACCCAGTGAAACAAATACCTCACAAAGCTCTAGCAAACAACACGGACACACAGTCCCCACACAAATGACTCACTCGTGCACTGTATGTCTGGGGTCTGGAAATCCAACTTCCACCTTCTGGGAAGACAATGCTGCCAGAGACTGAATTTGGAATTCCTGCAAAACATGGGCTCATTCTCTCAGCTGCAACCTTTCCACACAATCCTGGACTGAAATATTTAAACAAAGGTCCTCTTCCAGCTCCAGGAATAAATGCCTACCTTCAGTACAAAGACCCTGATTCCTGTGGCCCCAGAAAGGCCTCTCCTTTGGTCCTTTATGGCTGCAGCTTCCCTGGGTCAAAGGCCGTCTCCTCAGCCGTAGAGAAGGGTTGCTCTGAGTGCGAAGGAGGAGGAGGTCCACAGGGCTGAGGGAGGGAAGGCAATGGGAAAAGGTCAGTGCCAATGGCCATGGAGGGCAGAAGGTGACAATGCCTAGGAAACTAGTCCTCTGAGTCCCAGCCATTCTAGGAATGAGTGGCAGAAGTGAGTCCAGGGGGCTGAGGGGGTCTCCTTTCCCAAAGGGGGAGGCAATGACCGGTGGACCCTCCCCAGCTAGGGCCCAAAGGGAGAGTCTCTTTCCCCACCTCTCTCTCTCAGCCCCCAAAGCCCAGCCTCCCCACTGGCCCTGAGTCCCTGCCTCCCCTTCCTCAGACCCCCACAGGCCCCTCCCTCCCTCCCTCCCTTTTTCCTTCACCCCATAATGGAATGCCAGAGTCTCAAAGGGACACACTTCCTTCCTTTTGGACCATGGGACTGGCTTCTCGCTATGGAGCCTCAGGGAGAGAAAGAGAGACCTGTGTTCAACTGAAGCCGAAGGTTCTGGAACATTATTCCCCACAGTCACAAGCAGCACAAAATGGCCACCAGAACACAAAATGGCTGCCTCTTCCTTAGCGATTGACAGTTTTAAGTTTGAGGCCTTCAAGGGAGAGAGAGAGACTGAAGGGAAGAGAGGAAGGGGTTCTGGAGGGAGGGGGCCTTGGGAGATATAGAGCCTTCCTGAGATATTCAGGGTTGGCTTCCTAACAAAGGGGTTTCTGGGCTCATAAAAGATTTGGGGCAAACTGGATCTGAAAGGCAGTAGTAGCCTTTTCTCTTTCCAATGAGATTTAAGGTGTATTTCCTGGACTTGATGTCTCAGCATCCACATGGCCAGAGAGAGGAGGGGTCCTACCCTGCAGTAAAACCCCTCGAATCCCTCTGAACCCAGGACTACAACTCCCACATCTTTTTGACCGAACACATTAGCAATAACTTTCTTTCTTTCTTTCTTTCTTTCTTTCTTTCTTTCTTTCTTTTTCCCTAGCTGGTTTATGAGGTGTGATTAAGCCCTGTTAGTTGTGTTAGTGCTCTTGTTGTCGTTTTGTGCCGCCAAGTTGTTTCTGACTTATGGCGACCCTAAGGCAACCTTATCATGGGGTTTCCTTGGCAGGTTTCTTCAAAGAGGGCTTGCCATTGCCATCCTCTGAGGCTGAGAGAGTGTGACTTGACAAGGGTCACCTAAGTCCAAAACACACAACAGCAATAGTCCAGTTTGAGAGCGCTTTAAGTGCCCTGGCTCAGTGCTAGGGAATTCTGGGAAATGTAGTTTTGTGGGACATTGAGCCTTATCTGTCAGAGAGCTCTGGTGCAACAATAAACTCAATTTCCCAGGATTCCCTAGCACTGGGCGAGGGCAGTTAAAGCGCTCCCAAAATGGACTATTGCTGCCGTGTGTTTTGGACCTTACTTGGCCGCAAAGTGTCCATAGCCTGCAATGCATCTCCTAATTCTGTTGGCAGTCCCTCCCTCCCAACACTTTCTCATTTCCCCCCAAAACCAGCACAAAGCTGGCAGATGGAAAGAGGTTTTAAAGCAACATTTAAATCTGCATTATTTGTTTTTAAAAGACTAAATGTCCCAAATGCTATTATCAGTTTGTAGCTATTATTACAGAAAGACGTAGAGTGCAAACTCCTCAAGTACCTTTATTTTCTGGAGTGAGATGGGCTTTTCCAGCTGACTCACTGTGAGGATCTCCGGTGGTCCAAGCAGCCAAATTGCGGCCCTGGAATAATAATAATAATAATTATTATTATTATTATTATTATTATTATTATTTTATACCCCTCTCTTCAGCCAAAAGACTATCAGAGTGGATTAGAAGTTGTTAATTACACATTTAGACATTATGGCTCTTAGCCCAGAAGACCCTTAAACTTCCTTAAATCTCGCTGCCTCCATCCAGTGAATTATAAAAGGGTTTACTTTAACCTTCACTGGGACCAATTAAGGAACCTTATTTCATCTTCTTTACTGATCTTCCCAAGCATCAACCGAGCCAAAACACATGTAAAAGGAGCGTCGAGTAGTAGATACTCCAA
>NW_024809102.1:0-3203 GCF_019175285.1 Sceloporus undulatus | reverse complement strand
AGGCTAGATGGCCATCTGCTGGGGATGCTCTGATTTGGATTTCCTGCATGGCAGGGGGTTGGACTGGATGGCCCGTGCGGTCTCTTCCAACTTTATGATGCTATGATTCTATGTTTCTAAGGATCAGGTACATTGGCTGTGTTCGGAAACAATTCACATTTCTAGGACCAGACCTTGAGGCATTATTTTAGAATTGATTTGTTCATATTACTTTTTAGAGTATGAAAGCAGGATTAGTTTTATTACTGTTTACTCACAAGTAATATAATACACTACTTGTTAATAGTGCTTTATTAACACACTTTAATTAATTTTTAATGCACTTAATGCTTAAATAGCCCCCAGTCTCCCTCAAATTATCCTCCTAAAGTGTTTTAGAAGTAATGAGTTAGCATTGCTCACTACAGATTTTAAAAAATAATGTTGCTACTAGTTATTACATTACAGTACTTTTAAAAGTAACAGTGTTACTATTTGTTAAAACAAAACAAACCATGAAACAGGACATACTATTTTAAGTTGTTGTTGTGTGCCTTCAAGTAATTTCCAACATATGGCGAGTCTAAGGTGAACCTGTCATGGGGTTTTCTGAGCAAGTTTCTTCAGAAGGGGATTGCCATTGCCATCTCTGTGGCTAAGAAAATGTTACCTGCCCAAGATCACCCAGTGGGTTTACATGGCCATCTCTAGAGTCACAGTCAAACCACTACACTACACTGGTTCTCACTGTTTTAAGCAGGGTCTTCTAATACTAAAATTGATGAGTTCTGCATCAAACTGTTATATTTGTCCATATCAGGGGTAGACAAAGTACGTCCCTCAGGGTTGATGTGGCCCCTAAAGACAAGTCCTTGACTCTTTCAAACTCCCCGATAGCCTTTTTCTAGCACAAAAAAAAGCATGTATTGCCTCTCCTAGAAGCAGCAATTCACATTTTAAATGGATTGCATGGCCCCACTCCACTTTTGAATTTCAAAAACACAATTTTTCAAAACAAGGTCTTCTGATCACATTTTTTTGCACCTTTTTTTGCATGACAAGCAGAAAATCGATCCCTAGACCTGTTACAGTTGTCCAACTACAGTCTGCATTATTCAGTTTTAAGATAAGGTTTTAGTTTTTCAAAGTTTGAATGAGTTCCCAGGGGAGGGGATGAGACTTAGACATGTTCCCTGACATTTTAAAAGCTTTGTACTTGTGTTACTATTTTGGCTGACTCTCAGTACATGTTCCCTTATGAAAGCATTAATTCCAGGGTTTAAGCCATATGGTACAGCTTAATATCTAAATAAGAGATGCAGGGTTCAACTTATCTCTCAGCATATGCTTAAAGACAGTATGTACATCTAAGCATATCTGTGAACATATGTTTAGAGATAGAATTTATCTTTAAGCTTATCTCAGGCAGTTATGTTCCTGCTCCCCCACTTGGAAGTTCCCCCCACAACCATTGTTAAAAAAATACTTCTCAATGGGAAGAACATGGTACACAACAGATACCTAAAGACACTCAAATGTGCCTCTGCTGTGCAGAAAGGGATTTTAAAAATCCAGCCAACTCAGTTATTAGTTGCCATTACCAGGAGAGACTGTTACTCTCACAGTACAAATACCATTTAGATGCTGATAAATAGGTAGAGATGGAAATCTTTTATTCCATAGATTTGAAGGGGAAGGGTCTTTCAGAGGCTGAAACAAATCTATATAACACACACACCCATAATGTACCGTCTGTACATCCAATGAGGTAACACTTTGTCCTAGATGAAAATTGCTTGTAATTTATATCTAAATGGGTCTCCTTATTAGCTAATTGTAGATCAAATACAAAATAGTCTCCCTTTTTAGTTGTAAACTACTTTTTAAAATGTATCTTGCCTTGAATTGCAAACAAAACAGAATATCTGGTATCAGATGGTGGCCAGAGATTTTGCAGAACATCACACCGAATTCTGATGTAAACCCAGTTTCACACATGCCATAGAGCCATCAACAGGATTGCAATACCAGAATGATGTTGGACTGCTATTGTAACAATTTACTTATGTAATATTATTACTGTGATTCATAGATTGCCAAGACAACAACAACAACAACAACAACAACAATAATAATAACAATAACAACTTTATTACAGCCATTTGGCCAGCACAGATTGCCAAGATTAGCAAGAACCACTGATGTAAACATTTGTAAAGAGACAGACAGTCTTTTTCAGTATAGAAGGTAGGAAAGGAAAATTGGGAAATGTAGTTTTTCGGCGTTTTTAAGATTCATTATTTTGTTATGAGCTTTGTGGATTACCTTCCACTTCCTCAGATGCACTGATGGAGTACAGTATTCAGCTCTTAGGTTTGATGTGGAGATGGAATCAGATTGGAAGAATTTTTAATACTGTTCAGTTTTATCAGCCTTCATATTTTCTTTTTAATAGATTTGTTTAAAATTAGTTTATTTGCATTATATGAACAGTTTAATTGCCACTTTAAAAATAACATTTTAGGTTTTACTTTAATTTTTTGTATATTATTATTATTATTAACCTTTATTTATGAAGCGCTGTAAATTTACACAGCGCTGTACATGCAATCTTTTTAGTTAGACGGTTCCCTGCCCTCGGGCTTACAATCTAAAAAATGCTTTTATCTATCTATGTTTATTTTAAATTATTTTATAAGCTACCGAAGTACCAATTTTGCAAAAAAGATGGCACATAAATGAATGAATCATGGTCACTATCATCATCAAAGTGAAATGGGAATCAGAAAAGGTATACTGTATTGTCAAACTGGTCATTAATCTTAAAAGAACAACAATTCTGGTATCCATAGGTATCTGGTATCTGTATCCATCCATACAGATTTGCTACTATTAACATTAATTAATTCGGCTATAGAGGTAGAGATGCAGGCCCAGCTCCATTGGGCCTTGCTCTAGGGATGCCATAACCCGGCTGCGCCCGTGATTGTAACGGTTTTGGAGGTACTGGCATGGTCACGGTCCGGTTCACTCTAAATCCTGGGTTTGGGCCCCGGCCGGCAGCCATCGTGAGTAAAGGGAACACTTGTCCCCTTGAGGCTGGCCGGCCAATGGCAGAGCAGCTGGGGTGGAGCTGTTTCCAGCCCCACTCTGCCATTGGCCAGCCTCAAGGAGGAGGTGGACCCTTGGAGGAGGAGGAGTGAGACTCTGGGCCAGCCAGGGGG
>NW_024809101.1:0-3203 GCF_019175285.1 Sceloporus undulatus | reverse complement strand
TTATACTTTAAAGTGTAATGGTGTTTTAATGTGATGGTTTATTTGTGTTTAAACTTTTTTATTATGAGGTTTTTAGCTAACTGTGGCGGGTTACAGACCGCCGCCGCCGCCTGCTCCGTGCGGGAGCCGCAGCAGCCACACTGCGCAGCTCCTGCACAGACCGAAAAAAGAAGCTCCAAAATGGAGCTTCTTTAAGCGGCGCCTCTATGATGTCGCGAGGCGCCAGGGGCAGACTCGCGACGTCATAGACACAGCGACACGTGCGGACGCACAGCGTCCGATACGTAAATATGGCGGCAGCCATGTGGAACGGGCGCCGCCATATTGTACGTACAGAATACGTACTAGGATTAGGGGGGTGCGGAAGCACCGCCCCTTCCTAACCCTAGTACGTATTCATTACGTACTAAATGGCGGTGTGTAACCCGTCCGTGTTTGTACCCTCTGGACTTTATCACACAGGGGAAAATTGGGGATTTAAGCAGTGAATAACTGATTTTCACACACATTACGGTTAAAGAATCATTCCCCAGGGAATAACCAGAGAATAACCAGCAACAAATCATTTGCAGGATTTCCCCATGATTTGTTCCTGGTTATTCCCTGGATATTCCCGGGATAATGATGCTTTAATCGCAATGTCGTGTGAAAATCGTAATCACGATCAAATGATTTTTACGGGATATTCAGTTTTTAAACCCTCGATTTTCCCTGTGTGATAAATTCCTTTGAAAGCTGCTTTGAGTTCCATGCTGGGAGAAAGGGAGGGGGTGTTTACAAATAAAATAAAACTAATAAATACATATACAACTAGTAATTTTGCTACCAAGTTGAAATATATACATCTACTGATTTCTACAGTATATGCCAGCAACAGCCTAAAAGTGAGCAGGACTTTCAAACTCCTTCCGGGTGAGAGGGGTAATTACAAAATCCTTCTGCTTAGAACTACTCAAGATCTCTTCTCTATTTAGTCAGTCCCCCTTACTATCCTCTTACAACAGCTACCAGGGCACTCTACTCCATTTTACTTCCTACCAGTTCTACAGAGGAGGGGAAAAAAACACTCCAGAAATACTAAAGCAAACTTTTATTAACAATCACAAATCAACAGTAAAAGATTAATTTCCCAGTACAAAATCATAGATAAAGGATAATGATGAAGCTATAGTTAAAAGGCAACAAGGCAAGTGGAGTTAAACATTCCAGTGAATTTGAGCTCCTGGAGCCCATGGGGTATCACTCAATAAAGGAGAGTGTGTAATATATATATAATTCCCTCTGCTCCGAAGAGCAGGAGAATGCTACCATTTTAGCTTCTTCAGAGTTCATGACAGGTAGGTCAGGATCTGTCTTCTTCATTCATTATTCCGGAATGGACTGTAGATTATATAAAGTGCTGGAATTATCCCAGTAAATTTTAAACAGTGAATCTGTACCATTTTCAATGAATTCCCTTTCCAGTGAGGCAAATCTAGAGGGATGATATGCACCTTGAATATGTGCCACAAGTGGTATTGGAAAAATGGTCCATAGCCCTCTCTAAAGCAAATGAATACACTGCAGAATCATCAGATTATTTCAACTCATCATTGCAAAACATCTCAAATCAATTATTCATTTTACTGCTCCTCCTGCTCCAGCTACTCTGAACTAAACAGGAGCTATGCTGGGCTTAGATCCTAGTTTGGTACCAGCAGAGCTCCTGATCAATTTAGAATATAACCAGCAACAGCAATAAAATGTAGTATGCATCTGCCACCCACATGGGAGCAGATCCACAGGCAACTCCTATTGTAAGTTGCAATTGCATTGGTTTTGGTGCAGGTTTGCCCTGCAGGGGCAAGAGATATAATCACCGTATTTGGATCTCCAAAGATTTCTTCTTCACATGAGCCTTCCCTTCAATAAAGACAATGGACTGCTAAATGTATTTTGAGAGAAAACAAAGATAAGATGTGTATCTACAGAGTACTCTACACTGGGGCAAAATAGAGCCAAGACACATTTATTTTGTCTTGTTTAATTCCTCCTATTCATTGTTACTTCTTTTAAACAGCATCCTTCATCAAGGGCAGGGGGAATTTAGGAGCACACAGGGAGCAGCCATTTTCAGGAGAAGACTGACTGACAAACAGGGCCTTCTCTACACGCTCACCTATCCCACCACCAACACATGCCAACCTCTTCATAGGAAATGGCTTGTTAACATTCCACCCTTTGCCATACTTATGGCAACAAACAATGAATACATGTGGAAGACTTTGGCTTGTTTTCCAGCTTTTGCAACATATTTGTAGTCGCAAGATTTCCCTGTCCTGAAGACTCAAAGCCCTGGCTTGCTTCTCAGTTAAGTTCCATGCCAGAAATGCTTGGAGGAAGTACTCACACATAGTGGACTACAAGTATGCAGACAGGATCATTTAGACACCAGCATCACTTTTTTCATTTGCTTTGGGAAGAGATTCTGCCTGCACCTTCTTCATTTCCATCCCTTTCACCCATGTGTATGCAAAGGAGCCACCTAGAACCATCATATTACTAGTCCACCATAAGAAGCTCTTTGTTTCTTCATAATAACAAACAGCCAGCACTGTCTGGGCACATGCTTTTGCTGTCCCAGATACATTGTGTGTGAGAGGGCTGGTAAATTTGATCTGGAGCCCTGTCACATAGCCAATGGCAAAACCAAAGACACCACTAAGGGTCATCATGCCCCAAAAGTTAAAGCTCCCTAATTTATCAAAGTTGTAGATTGTGTAATAGTCATTAGAGAGCAATATGAGTGGCAGGAACAAGACACAGGCATTGACGTTGTTGTAGAATGTCAGGCGCCAAATGCTACCATCCACAGCAGGCAGTACCTTTTTAGTGTAGATAGCATTGAGTGAGACACAGATACTGGCCAGGATTCCAAAAATTATGCCAGGCCAAGACAGAGTCCCTTCTGCTCCTTCTTGATCTATACCAAGCCAAAAGCCACCTGCAAGGCAAAAAAAGTTTGATTCTTTAGATGGGAAAAGCATAGGACCAGTGACAATATTAACAATTTAAAATAAACAATTTGCAAATTCTTCAACTTCAGACTTCAACGACTCATACATGCAAGAACAAGATGTCTGCTATTGGCCAGAGATAGGAGGAAGTGATCATTATTAATGTTCAGTCAGCCCACACTGATCAGGAGCAATGGTGGGGAGACA
>NW_024809100.1:0-3203 GCF_019175285.1 Sceloporus undulatus | reverse complement strand
CCCAGCTTCCACAGCTCCATGGCAGCGGACGTTGCAATTAAAGCTTGACTGCAAACCACGCATGTCCCGGGAACCTGACCCATTATGCGACACAGCTGACACGGAACTTTTAAACCGGCAACTTATATTTGCGGCGTAGCAATTCTGACGTATCGGTGCAGGGGCTTACAGACGGACATGCGCAGGTACGCCGTAAATCAAAAAGAAGCGGAAAAAAGCAGCACCTTTTTAATGCCGCTTCTTCCCGCTTGAGGCGTGCAGGGGGCGTGTTCATGACGGCATTCAGGGAAAGCCCGTCTGAAGGCTCTACCTTCATGACGTCATGAGTACACCCCTTTTTGCCCGTCTGTAACCCGCCAAAGATTTGCATCTTCCGCCTTGAGTCTGACTATCCTAGCTTCTTTTTGCCCTGATTTTTAGCCCCAAAGAGTGGCTTCAGTACAGTTTCCAGCCACTTTCAAGGCATGTGTTATCTAAATGCCTTGCCTTCAAAGAGGCTAGAAACCTCTTTATTTTGCCCATGTTTTTGACCTTATATCTTCTTTTGCTTCATGTAGGTGTCATTCCATACATAAAACTCTTTGTTTCTGTGATTGCTCATTTAATAATCCTATTGTCCACTCCCTTTCATGGCACTTTTTATCGCTTGGTTTTGCGTGATGGATTTCTTTACAGGAATGCTCCCTTGGGGCAATGACTGAAGAAATGAGTCTGTCCTACCTTGTCTTCCAATTGTGGCTTAACATCAAATCATTGCCCCTATACACCCTCAACTCTGAAGGGAGATAGGAAGTTATTTTTAGCAGAATGAATTTGGTGTCTATGTTGGTGAACACACATGCATCTTGAGTCCTGGTTCTTCAATATAAGAGAGCAGGTAATCCTTCATTTAGGATCTGCAGCTTTGGAATTATGATTTATGGCCTTTGGAGTATCTCTAAAGATGTTTTGGAAACCAAATTCCTAAAAAAGCAGATCATCTTGGAGTAAAGAGCATAAAAAGAAATGAAAATGAATCATTGCTTTGCAATTCTCTGGAAGGCCCTTGCTCCCAGTTAATATGAAATGACTCAGGCTACAGTCCTATACCTATTTACTTGGGGGTAAGCACAGCTGAACACAAAGGGACTTTCATTTGGGTAGACCTGTATAGGCCATAATATATTTATCTGCTTAATTTACACGTGTTTTCATGGATTTCCAATACTGCACACTGCATCATTGTGGATATCTGTTTAACACGTACAGTTAAATGGAACTGTAAACTTTTAAATATATCAGATATAACAGTTTTCTTAATCCTAACAACCTATATTCTTAACTCCTCCATTCATTTTTAACTTCTCAGTTTATTACGGTTGCTGTTTGCCATACATTTCAATTCTTGCCTCAATTCATATTTCACGATACCCATCAGTGCATCTCAGGGACAGCAGATAAACAGCAATAACACTGTGTCCTTTCAAATCAGCTGAGAGTGTAGAATGGATTTGGATGCAACTTTAGCTTCCTTACGGAAGGAACAGCTCTGAATGCTTTATTGCATTACCTGCACACTGCTTAACATGATTTTTTACAGTGCCTCCTGAAAAGCAAGATGTTAGGGCTAAAAATACCTTTTAATTTTTTTTAAAAAAAAACTCACATAAATAAAACAGAGATCAGAAGCAAATCATATTAAAAGTAAACTACCCTCATGTTTAAAAAACCCCTCCTAATCATATCCATTTTATGGGATGCGGTGGCTCAAGCAGTTAAGACGCTGACTCTGTTGATTGCAAGATTGGCGGGTTGGCAGCTTGAGACCTGATGCCACATGATGGGGTGAGCTCCCATTACTAGTCCCAGCTTCTGCCAGCCTAGCAGTTCGAAAGCATGTAAATGCAAGTAGATAAAAAAGTACCACTTTGGTAGGAAGGTAAACAACATTCTGTGCAATCATGCTGGCCAGATGATCAGAAAGTAGTTTCTGACAACGCTGACTCTTTGGCTTAGTAACGGAGATGAGCACTGCCCCCTATGGTCGGACACGACTTGATAACCTTGGCCCCATACAGACAGGCCAAAATAAAGCTTCTTCGGGTCACTTTGGAGGTATGCTGTTTAAATGATGCATGCATCCTAAGAGTCCGGAAGCCACACCAAAGCCACGATTCAGTGCTAATGACTGGAGTGTAGCTTTGGTGCAGCTTCCAGACTCTAAGGACACATGCATCATTGAAACAGCATACCTCCAAAGTGACCCGAAGCAGCTCTATTTGGGCAGTCTGTATGGGGCCCTTGTTAGTGGGAAATACCTTTACTTTTAATCATACTCATCTTATAGGGGTTATATACATATGTAATAAAAAATAAGCACATACCTACCATAATTAACAAACAGATCTTCTAATATCTTCCTTTTGTGGCTTCTTTTGTTATTACAAGAAAAAGTCTATCTTGCCAAAGGAGAAATGGTTCCGAAGTCAATATTAAATTCCACCATACCACACTCTATCTAAAACAGCTTTTTCAATTGATGCTTCCCATATTAGTACCACTCAGTAGGTGGGCAAAACTCTAAAAGTTCAGGCAGAAATTAATGTGAAATAATCCAGACATCAAGAGCTTCTTCATCCTTCCAACCTACCCACCACCCTCTTCTATCCAAGTCAGCCTATGCAATGGGGCTGAGTTAAGATAGGGAATTGGTTCCAAACGTCACTTGTTCTTTGAAGAAATCAGAATTTATGTACGGGGTGTTATAATGAAAAGGGGAAAATGGTCTCTTTGTATAACACTGGATTCTGGGCTTGAATGATCCCACAGTAGTTTGAGAGATATCATATTGTCAATAGCCTAATCAAAACAATACAATCAGAGCAAGTAAAACAAGTAAGATTAAATTTCTTGATCAATATTGCACTTTTTAAAAAATCTGTATTCAAAATCACAATTATGGTATTTAAAAAATTGCAAACACTTTGAATTTAGCTAACTATACACACACTGAATCCAAAGAGGATTTCTGCATATATGTCTTTATGTCTCTGTGTCTAGGGTTGCATATGAACTACAGAAATAATTCAGTTTGACACTGTTTTAACTGTGTTTGATGCTGCCTTGAGTCCCTACATTGGGGGAAAGGCAGAACATAAGTAAATAAAATGAAGATGGTGATGATGATGATGATGATGATGATGATGATGATGATGATGATGATG
>NW_024809099.1:0-3203 GCF_019175285.1 Sceloporus undulatus | reverse complement strand
CTGGTTAAAATATTATGCAGATGTAAACCCTATGAATTATTTGTTTGGCCTACTGGATAAGGAAACCCCAAAGGATGGCTATTCTTATTAGTTCAGTTCAGAAAGAGAGGGAGAGCTAGAGAGGACAAGAGTTGCTGCTGCTGCCAAGCCTAATGATTAGACACTTCTTACCTTGAACAAGTTAGTAGGTTTTTCAATTACAGTATGTATTTAGGAGTGGAAAAAAGTTAACGTTCCTCACAGTGGAATTTCTGTTAAGCATTTGTATCTTCTGTGTATTTATTTTGTATCATTTATTTAGGGCTTTAAGATTTGTTTCAGAGATTGCTGTGCTACCAAGCTGCAGATATATAACAGGCCTCCAATCAAGTTCTTCACTGGCACCTCAGTGGAATGCATGGAACTTCTGAGATAGTTGATGTATATTCCATTGTGTTGTTATTCTCCTGTAGTCTTAAATTGTGATAGTATTTGCAGTATTCATCAATGAGAGCAGAAAGTGGTACACTGCCACAACAGTGCTGCTCATGGTGTTGGTGGCAAGAAGAAAAAGTCTGCATTGTATGAGGAGGCAGCTTTGAGCTGGCAGATATTCATAGCAGAAACAACTCCTCCTGGGGTTTGACAGCTAGGGCAAGGCTTTCAATGGAGTATATTAAAGGCTAATGAAATGTTCCTTGCCCTCAATCCCAAAAAAGAGATATGTGCGTGCAGAAGCCACACTTACATACATGTATGACACTAACAGAATCTTGCCTTTTGTTTGTCTTCCCTCCCCATCATTAAAAACGTATTCTTCTATTTCTGAAGTAATCAAAGTACATTCACATCCCTGCACATTGCACTGTATCTCCAGCATAATTTGAAAACAGTACTGTACATAAATAGGACACTCACCACTTTGGCTTCTAAAGCCACATGGGCAAAACCTGTACGGTTACCCCATATGAGTTTGTAGTACTGGTCACCAAATAATGCTTCTCTCATTCCACCAGGTGCGATACCTAATAACTGGCCCCTTTTCAGGATTTCAACACTTTTTGCTCTGTTGCCAGGAATACAACCATTCAGTTGAAAACAAAGTTTTAAGCCTGTTAAAATATGCAATGAAAGGAGGGGGGGGAAGACACATGTTGCAGAATAGCTGTGTACAGAATAGTATTTATGAAGAAATTCTATTTGTAAGTAATGTTTTGTTCCCTGTGTTGAGAATGCTAGAAAGCTTACTTACAGCCTTGACAGGTGGGCAATAAACGTTGGCCTCAGGGCAGAGTGGGGGCATGGTGTCCACATGACACTCGTCTTGACGCTGTCTTGATGCTGCTGTCACAGCAGGTGATGTCACTGTGCTACTCTGGCACTGTGCCCAGATGATGCAGTGCCAAAGGAGTGCAGAAAAGCCATGGTTTTGGCAGCTATGGCACCCTTTCTGCAGTGCAATATAAAGCCACTTTTTGCGACTCCTTTTTGTGCCATGGAAAGGCCAAATCACAGCTGTGGCATGTAATTGCCACAGCCCCAATCCAGCAAAAAAAGAGGCAGCTGCAGGCCACTCCTTAGGGGCTGTCTGTTCAGCCTCTAGTGAAACCAGAGAAATTATTTGGTTTCCTGTGCATCTGCAGAGTATGTGACTGATGCTCTGTGAGTGGCTAGATAACAACTGCCCTGACTTAGAGATATGCTTGCTGTTGGGGTTTATGAAGAGAAACAAGCATCTTGTCTCAGTTAAAATGTCCCTCTGTTAGCAGCAACGACAAAGCTGGCATTACCCTCTTTCTGCCACTTGATCTCAGAAATCAACTGGCAGAGGAATTTGCTGATATAACAGTGCTGTTTTAGCAGAGAGCAGTAGACAGAAGAGCCCCAAAGAAGCAGACAAGGGGCAGGATAAGGTCCTGTGCAGACCAGCAATTTGGGCTGGCCTGGGGAAGAAGCTGGGGCATAGCAACTCCATGACACATGTCCCAGCTCTGCCCCCAGGGTGCCGTGATGTTGTGCGCTGCACCACATGGCACATGGTATCATGGTGCTCCTCTGGTGCTGTGTACAGATGATGCAGCACCGAAGGAGCACCATACCCTTTCCAAGGTGCAAAAACGAGCCACTTTTTGTATCTCCTTTTTGTGCCCTGGAAAACTGGAATGGGGCCATGGTGTGCTCTTGCTGTGACCCCGATCTGGCAAAAATGGAGGCACCTGCATGCTACCCCTTAGGCGCAGTCTGCACAGCCTCTAACTGAAGAACCAAGTCATTTCAGATAAAAAAAAATCTTCCCCAGCCCAATAGCCAGTATATCAGCAGGAAAAAAAATGATCAAGGCAACACCTTTAGGCTGCAAGCAGTTTGGATTTAACACAGTTTCAGCTAGCCTACTGTTGGCTCATCTAGCATTCAGCCATCTTGTTGAATTAGGACTGTGTTCTTATCCATTTGGAGGAAGTGCAAAAGGTAGTACAAGGGTAAGAGCCAGTGTGGTATTATGATTTGGGTGTTGGACTATTACTCTGGAAATGTGGGTTCTATTCACAGATTGATCATGAAACCTACTGGGTGAACTTGGATGAGTCACACTCTCTCAGGGGAAGAGTTTGCCTCAGGGGAAGGCAATGGCAAGCTTCCTCTGAACAAGTCTTGCCAAGAAAACTCAATGAAAAGTTCACCATAGGGTTGCATAAGTCAGAAACCCTATGTATACCCTGCCTGATCTATTTGTTATCTGATAGCTATTGTGACCACTTGACAGATTGTACTGCTGAAGAAGTGAAATATTTTCACTGAGTCTTCAAGGGTTTTGATCTACTAAGCTCAATATAGGGCATCATATAATGCAGTCAAGTTTTTTTCTGCTTTGGGTAATAGACTTCTCAAGTAATAAGTTAGCAATATTCATTCATCTTGTTGCAAGGTTGGAGAAAATGAGGTGATGATGTGCCAGATTCCAATTTGGGAAAGGTCCTGGGGCACATGTCACCGGTGGGAGGGCTAAGGCACAGTGTCTGGTTAAGCATAAAGTAGCTGTGGCCATAGGAAAGTGAATTATATGAGTTGGGATATTTTTCCATCCATTATATGAAGTAACCATACTTTACATTAGGGTTAACTTAATGCATTTTGATTGGGACCAACAACTGATTTACATCCATAACTTTTGACAATTTAAGCAGCTACAATATTGCAATTTTAAATGTGGAATTACAAGTACA
>NW_024809098.1:0-3204 GCF_019175285.1 Sceloporus undulatus | reverse complement strand
ACAGGCCAAAGTTACTTTCAGGGACATTTTAGCATTCTACTGGCAGGTAATGATTATATTTATTTAAACAGCCATTTGTCAACTAAAAACTTAACCACACAAGAAAAGAAAAGCAAAAAAGATCAGGAGAGTAAGGGCTTTCTCTGTGCCACTCCACACGACATTGTAGCACTTCCGTTCTCTTCTCAATTGGAGACAGTCATCACAGAGTGCCTTTTGCCAAACAGGAAAAATTAGCTCAGCACAAGGTAAGTTTTGATAACTGTAGTGTCATACTGAACTACAAATCCCAAGATTCCATTGGGTACAGTCATTGCAGGTAAAGTGGAATCAGAGTACTACAGTTGTGTAGTGTGAAACAGCCTCAGACTGTGTCCCATCCAAATTGTTACTTTAGGGAGACTTTGCAACCAGGACCATTGTTCTGAAACTCATTGTTGTTAATTTGTTTATATCCCACCTTTTCCTCAGCCCTTTTCAAGGCAGCTTTCAAAAATTAAAACACAGACAGATAAAAAATAAAAACAGAAAGTTAAAATGTAGTGTACTATCAATATCATTAATAGCAATATGTGTGAAACTTATGACATTGCCGAGTACAGCCTGATGTCAACATACATTTTAAAATGTGCTTTGTTTTCTTTTTTACAAGTATGAATTCTTAAATCAAAGAAAGGGAACCATTTGTCTTTCCTGATTTTTGGACTTCATCTCTGGGAGGCCCCAGTTAACATGGCTGATGGTAGGGGATATGGGATATTACAGTCCAAAACTGTAGTCTGGGGATAAAATATTTCTCACATCTGATGTAAACCATTGTTAAGGTTGACTGTGCAAACCAAAGTGTGAAACCATGATTTGAAGTGGATTGCAAAACCATTAATTGCATTAACCACAACTAGGCACAACATTCACATTGAACAAGCCATGGTTAAGTCTGTTTGCTTGCCTCTTTGCTCACATGATGCCAAAGAGGTCTGTGTACCATAGTGGTTTGAGTGCTGGACTATGACTCTGGAGACCAGGGTTCATTGGTTTGTATCCCTACTCAGCTGTGGAAACCCACTGAATTACCATGTTATTATTATTATTATTATTATGCTTTATTTATATAGCGCTGTAGATTTACACATGGGCAAGTCCATACACTATCAGCCCTCAGAAAACTCTGTCTTACAGTCACCATAAACTGGAAATAACTTGAAGGCATACAACAACACCAACAATGGCTCAGCAGACTAAATCATGATTAAGTCATTGTTAACACTGACCATGATTAGATAATATAATTTAAAAAATTATTATAGTGATGATACTCCATGATAAATTTGGTCCCAAGAATCCCATGAGGCTAATCTAATTGTAGGAGGAAATAACTTTTGAAAAAGATATTCAGGGATTGTATCTCACATCCTTTGTTGATTATATGCTTACTCCTCAAACCTTGACTGATTAAATGTTAACTGATGTCCAGTAACTAGTGACAGCTGAACAAGATAACTGTCTTGTCATTGTTTTCTGATACCATTTACCTATAGTAATTAACACCAGATCAGGCAGAACCCATTTCAGTGTCAGTTTGTAGAGATTTGTACATGTGACGGCGCCTGCCATACTAGGGTTAGGGACCGTGCGGTTGCTGCACGGTCCCTTAAGCCTCCAACACGGCACCTTTGCCCTTCTGGACTGGGCCTTAGTTGATAATGAAAAACAGGAAAGAATACTTATTTTGGACCTTGGAATTTCATGGTCAGGGTCTGACCAAACTTCCACAAGTTGAAAAATGTGACATATCTGTATCAGACGAAAATATTCTAAGATTAAGTTAACTATGTTAACAA
The DNA here is from genome assembly GCF_019175285.1 of Sceloporus undulatus. Classification (NCBI taxonomy): domain Eukaryota; kingdom Metazoa; phylum Chordata; class Lepidosauria; order Squamata; family Phrynosomatidae; genus Sceloporus; species Sceloporus undulatus. The sequence goes on along the minus strand of NW_024809098.1, from coordinate 1,363 downwards.
CATGATAATAGCAACCACAACAACCACAACAATACTTAACATTTGTACAGTGCTTTCAAGAGGTCAAAACATTTCATAGGTGTTAATCTAAATGCAATCTTTACAATAGTCCACTAAAGTACAGTTAATCTATTATTTTCCTGTAATACAGAGGGAATGGTTGAGGCTGCTTGCCTAATGTGATTCATGACAAAGCTGACATACCAGTTGACCTACAAGGGGATACCAGTTGAGGAGTTGACTTTTAAAATCACAATAGAGCAAGAATGAAATCAAACAACTTTGTGTCATGGTGAGCATCTACTGTAACTAATCAATTATTCAAACAAGCAGTAGTTGCCCTCATCAATATCATCACTTTAAATACTGAAAGCTCTTTATATTAATTATCTCAGGAATTTTTATTATAGCCTGGTGAGACAGATCAATGTTACTATTTGCAGATGGCATAGAAGGCTGAAGTTCCTGGAACTGTAAGGTAATGGTATGCCAAGGCTACTTAGTGAGTTCCCCTAGAAGTGTGAGCTTGGAAAAGGTTACAAGAATGACATATTGGAAAGGAACTTTGTATGTTTCTCATTAAATATATAAGACATTAACAGAATAATAGCCTTATATTCATTTTTAAAAGGCATAAAGAATGAGAATTTCTAAGGATTTCTTATTTCTGGAACATCTGTATGGTTTCTCTTTTTAAAGACCATATTAAATGTGGTTGAAACCTGATTTTGTTTCAGAAACTGTGATATTAAATTGATGACAATAAAGGTATGTGAGAAGTTTGGTTTTCGTTGTTGTTAACTGCCCTCAAGTAGACCTCTACTCATGGTGACCTTGTGGATGAGATGTCTCCAAAAATAAAAACACATCGTCCTCTCCTCTGCGCATATCCTGTAGGTTCAGAGCTGTGGTCTCCTTGATTGAGTTTAACTCCTGGCATTTCTGAGTCAGGCCTTGCATATATTTGATTTTCAGACTAAAGACCCTTCAAGCAACAAAGCGAAGCAGAATTGCTAACTCCCTAGAGCAATTAAAAGTTTGTGTTAATTATATCACTGTTGTTGTTGTTGTTGTTGTTGTTAACTGCCCTCAAATCAACTTCGACTCATGGCAACCCTGTAGATGAGACATCCCCTGATTTTCCTCCATGTGATAAAGTCCCAAAACTCAAATGAGTTGATTTTCTTTTTATCTGCTTTTTCCACAGTCTAGCTCTCACATCTATACATAGTGATTAGGAATACTTCGGCTCAGACATTTCTAACTTTGGTGCTCAGTTGTATAATCTTTACTCTTGCTCCTTCATGGCTGCCCTTCACATTCCTAGTTTTCTTCTTATTGTAATAAGGAATTCCCAAAGGAT
>NW_024809097.1:2567-3204 GCF_019175285.1 Sceloporus undulatus | reverse complement strand
TCCACATATGTCTTGCTTTCCCCATCTGTGAAATGCTGAGGGATATGAATGAATTTCTCTGAACCTAAATTGGGGATGGGCCCAGTGGCCCTCAAGCCCAGAGTACTCCCCAGAACTGTTTTTGAAATTAGGAGAAATATGGCTAAATTCACTATAAGTCCTTGGTGACTAAATGTACTTTACATGTTGGGGTAAGCAGTGTCCCAGTCAATCAATAATATCTCAGAAATGGTCTAAATTATATTGTTTATTATTGTATATTACAGTATATTGAAAAGATTCGAGACCATCTGGATCTCAAAGGCTGTAGCTTTTTGCTTTCTTGGAGAATTTAAAGTGTATTTCCTGGACTGATTTCTGAACGTGTTGAAATAATCTTTGCGATGCACCATGTGCTTTCCTCCGCTTTTGCTTAGTTACTCTCTGGATAAGGCTATTTTCTGTTGCAGGTGACCTTTGTGGACGTAGCAGTATATTTCACCGAGGAGGAATGGAAACTGTTGACAAAGAAGCAGAAACTTACATACAGTTCTGTGATGATGGAGAATTATGAGAATGTGGCCTTTGTGGGTAAGGAACCTGAATCCATTGCCCTTCCTGTGAAGAATGAGGGCCATTTCATCATTCACTGTCAGAG
>NW_024809097.1:0-2467 GCF_019175285.1 Sceloporus undulatus | reverse complement strand
AATGCTGGAGTCTGGGGAGGACACCCGCAAGTGCTATGCTTTTAGGAGAATTTGGTACTTAGCTCAATAGAACGAGATAGTTTTACTGGGGCAACAGTGACCTCTGGATCCAGCCCAGCTATAGCAGGTCCTGAATCAAACAGTACGTCAGAGGCATTTGAAATAGGTTTTTGTGTTTTATTTAGGGGATACACAAAGAAGTATTAAAGCTCTATGTTCTTTCTATTATAATAAGGGAGGCCAATACATTCCAGCAGCTCTCCAAGTCTTTGTTATTAAGATCTTAGCACAATTATTTTACGGTTCTGAGATTTGTACTTTCAATAGCTTTACAACCTTCGAGGCAGTTCAAACAAAATTTTTAAGAACAATTTTAGGTGCCCAAAATTGTGCTTCGAATCCCATTCTCCGTCTAGAAACAGGGATGCTAAATTAAATTTATGGCTCAAAATGTTTTTTGTTCCAATCGATTTAGTGCCATTAATTCTAACAGACTCCTTTTTGTCTCCCTGGAAGGAGACACTGACTTTGAAACTCTCATCTCTTGGACTCTCACTATCTGAAATAACTGTACTAGGTTATGATAAAGCAAAATCTGTGATTTCTCAACGTATCAAGGATATTGATTTCCAGACTCATATAAGCCAACTAACATTATATCCTGTTAGGGAATCCAGTAGACCTGGTAAATATGAGAAATATTTTGAGAATTTGAATGTCCCGAAATTCAGAAGAGCTTTCATGTCAGCAAGGTTTAACATCTTACCATCAGCAGTCCTGGAGGGCAGATTTAAAAAGATCCCTTACGAACACAGATACTGTCCTTGTGGTTCGGAGAAAATTGAACATATTACCCATGTTCTCTTTGGCTGTTCTTTGTATACAGAAATACGTGCTTTATATATAACACCAATTGTGTTGCAGTTTCCAGGCAGACAAGAGAAATTTTATACCAATTTTCTACTTGCAGATCAGAAGGAAGGTATAAGGCAAGCAGTTGCACAATTCTTTGCAGCTGCCATTGCAAATCGTAAACAGTTTGTTAAACAGATGTAATATAATATAATCTCAAAATCTGTATAGATGGCTTGATTTAACGGTAAAAAAGGAGAAAGTATGGCCATATTTTACCATACCATCAAACTAACCTAGTTGGGGACTAAAGTCTAATGAAGTTACCCCAATCAGTTGCATCTGATTAATGGCACTTTGTAGTTTAGCTCTTGCTTGGACAGGGGATTTAACTGTGGTTTTGAACTAATATGTCTTGAATGTGGTGCTCTATTACACAATATGATAGAGCTGTTTGTGAGGTGATGGCAGCCTACTCATTGTTGTCTGTTTACCTGATTGTACAGCCCTATCCTTACTTTTTATCCTTACTTTTTATAAACTATCATTTGTTTATACTCTCCAATCTGTCTCTACATGAACCTATGTTGTGTTTTAAATTGGAATTTTGTAATTGTGCTGGCCAAATGGCTGTAATAAAGTTATATTATTTATTTAGGGGGAAAGCAAAATACACAGACACACATACTATATATGTGTGTTCATGCGCACACACAAGATCTAGGTAACAAAGGTGGGAGTGGTGAATAGATGTAAGGCTTTGTTAAAGGTATCTATTACCTATCCAGAGCTTTATTCCAATTGTTGAGGATTTGGAATGGACAGAGGTCAGTAGTTCCTGTGACAATTGGGGTTGGTGAGTGCATTGAGGTGCTTAGCCAAGAAAACAAACAGAGTGGCTGTCTGTAACTGGACTGACACTGAAGAACAGCAAGTTGGGCCTGATATTTATACTGAAATTGGTGCTTAGGGCAGAAACTGAGGGTTCGGAAAGGTTTATAGCTCTTTAGAATATTTCCTGTGAGGGGAAAGCATGGCATGAACACGAATTGAAGGCAGTGTGTATTTGATGCAAATACCTCAGACAAAGACCACACTGCCTCTCAGGTCCTTGTTGGCTCTGAATTTCAATTGCGTTCACAATCCAATGTACACTACAATCTGAGGGTGACACTCCCAGATGCAGCTCAACAATAACATGGCAGAGTAGTATGGAAGCAAATATCTAGATATAGGTATTGGCACTACACAGACCACTTTCCACACTTAAAAATAAGTCACTGACACAGTAGATTTCATTCAAGTCCCTGGAGGTTCTTTATCGAGTTAAAAAATAATACAAATGAATAAATGAATGATTTATTATGGCACATGGCCAGCTTAAAAAAAACAAAAGTAAAAACAAGTATTACACAGCATAACAATAAGTAAACTGCATCCTAGCAATAAGGGTAAAATCAGTTCATAAAATGAAATCCTAAACCTTGCAGGTAAAAATTGTCCCAAATAACTTTGAGAAATATAGACTTAAAACAGTAGACCGACTCTATGTCATAATTATTTCAAGATAGAATCATAGAATAATAGAGTTGAAAGAGACCGCAAGAGTCTAACC
>NW_024809096.1:0-3204 GCF_019175285.1 Sceloporus undulatus | reverse complement strand
AAGGAGCTACATAAGTTCTCTCTAAATACTGATTCAACAGACTAACAGGGCTATATCTTTGAATTCTACAAAACTAATGTCACATCTGAAAATGAAGAACTCCAGTTACTAATTTTTGAACCACAAACTGAAACCGCACATAATGCTGCAGCTGAACAAACTGAACTTGAAAAGATTAAGCATAATGCACTGAACAACTAGATTCTAATTTATTCAGGAGGGAAATGAGTGATTCAAGTCACTCAAGACGCTCTTTGTGTCACCCCATTTGGGAGCCCCTGATTTAGGGGATAGGGACTATGGAAGTAGCATAGAATTGGAAGAGATCCCAAGAGGCCATCCAGTCCAACCCCATTCTGCCACGCAGGAACTCACAATCAAAGCACACACCCAGTGACAGATGGCCACCCAGCCTCTGTTTAAAAACCTCCCTTTGGTCTAAAGTAGTGGTCCCCAAACTTTGCTCTTTAAGGGATTTGGACTTCAGCGAAAAGAAACCATTACAGCCTAAATAACAAGAATAAAGAAAGAGAATAAAAATTAAACCAAGGACGACATCTGGGGGTGAAAAGAAATCATTGCACCCTGAATAAAATAATATATATACATGCACACACGCGCGTGAGCGCGCGCACACACACACACACACACACACATATATATATATATATATATACAGAAGATAAAGAAACATAAAATTAATAATAATAATAATAAATGACAAGTTAAAATAAAAAAGAAGAAGATGGAGACTCTTTCTGGCAGATTAAACAAACAAAAAGAATAAGAAGAAAACATATTTGAAATCATTAAAAAATGAGGAAAAGAGGGAAAATTTCAAAATTGGATAAAAGCAATATACAGTGGGACCGTGTTATCTGCTGGGGTTTGGTTCCATGACCCCCCCCCCCATGGATAACAAACTCAGTGGATGCTCAAGTCCTATTCAATGCAATGGCATGGTGAAATGGCGTCCCTTATATAAAACAGCAAAAGCAAGGTTTGCTTTTTGAAATGTATATATTTTGGGGGAATATTTTCAAGCCATTGCTGGTTGAATCCAAGGAGGACCAACGGTCCATTAAAAAGCTAGCACAATTTACCCTTTCATTTTTACAGACTTAAGAATGGATGAGGTTAGGGAAGATACCAGAAACAAGAAAATACTTTCATTCTTGGCAAAGGTTGAAAGTTATTAAATAGCACTAATCTGTTAATATGTGAGGCATTGTTTTATTGTTAATATGACCAAATTCTGTGTCACATTCTTTTAGTAAATATGAAGCTACAGGAAAAGAACAAGATACTGATTGTAACGGCAGGTGTCAGCATTATTGGCGTATTGATTGCCGGATTAATATTGTTCTTCACTGTTTAGCTTACACTTCTCTCTCATTTTAGCTTTTAGAGGGATTCCAAACTGAAATGAAGTTAATTTTGTATTATAATTTTTTTGACCTGTACACAATTATATATGGTACCTTACTATGTACCTTACTTCGATCCAAAGGGAGAAGCAGGAAATATAAATTATTATTATTATTATTATTATTATTATTATTATTATTATTATGTCATGTACAATATCAACATAGAACATAATTGTAGAATTTCAAGACAAGGTATTATCATGTCATCTATGATTTCGTGTATGTGCAGCTATGCCAAATCAGTAGTCTTCAAAACTGGTTGCTGCCGCCCCATTCCATGTTCAGAAATTGAGGCTACAAGCTAGCCCTTCAAGGCTTTTTGGCTAACTCAAGCCTCTAGCGCAAATTACATTTCCAGCCAAATGTATTGCTAGACAATGTTTAACACAATTGCCTTTCTCTCGTAACATATCAGTATTTCATTTTTATTTTAGGTATGACCCAAGCATATGCCAATATGAGAAATTATATAGGAGAAATGAAAAACAAAAGAAATGAAACTGAACGGCTGACATGAAAAGGTAAAGGTTAATAAAATTCATTACCAGTAGTGAGCTAAAGAATTTTCCAGCAGGATAGTTTATTCTCTTTTATGAATATTTGCATATCTGCATACTCTGAGAAATCCTGAATGGCTCTGGATAATACTGTATTAAAACAATATTTTGCTTGTTTTCTGCTGCTCCAAAGATTAAGATCCGGAGCAATGGATGCAAACTACAGGAAAAGAGATTCCACCTCAACATTAGAAGGAACTGACAGTAAGGGCTGTTCAACAGTGGAACACACTCCAGGCTAAACATCCCCAGCTCCCTAAGGCTTTCCTTGTAGGGCATAGTTTCTAGACCCTTCACCATAATAATCACCCTCCTTTGGACACACTCCAGCTTGTCAACATCCTTTTTGAACTGTGGTGCCCAGAACTGGACACAATATTCCAGGTGGGGCCTGACCAAAGCAGAAGTCTCAGATTCTGCCAACCCAGTAGTTAGAAAGCATGTAAAATGCACATAGATGAATAGGTACCACTTTGGTGGAAAGGCATGATAACAGCATTCCATGCAGCCATTCTGACCACATGACCACAGAGTTATCTTTGGACAATGCTGGCTCATCAGTTTAGTAACAGAGATGAGCACTCCGTTTGGTTATGATTTTCATGTCAAGGGGAATCCTTTACCTTTATACTACATACATATTGTATTTTACTGTGTACTCCACTGTATTTTTATGAACTAAAATGTGTTGCAATACACTTACAGGACTCTGAATATGACAAATGCATAAAATTGTACTCTTTCTGGCAGATCAAACAAACAAACAAAAGGAAATTAAAAAATTAGGAATAGAGGGAAAATTTCAAAATTGGATTAAAGCAATATACAGTGGGACCTTGTTATCTGTTGGGGTTTGGTTCCAGGACCACCTCCCCCCCCCCATGGATAACAAAATCCATGGATGCTCAAGTCACATTATATATAATGGCAGAGCAAAATGTGTCCCTTATATAAAATGCAAAATCAAGATTTGCTATTTGGAATAGGCAAGAGTATTCCAAACTGTTCTCTCTCTCAATCATTCAATAGCTGTCACCTCTTTGTTAGACAAAGAGAATCTTCTGGTCTCTTAGAAAGTTTCCTTGAGTATTAACAATTTAATATTAAGAAATAAATCTCAAATCTTGCAATATGCTGATTCTGGAGCGCAGCTTCCGGACTCTTAGGACGCATGCATCATTTAAACAGCATACCTCCAAAGTGACCCAAAGCAGCTT
>NW_024809095.1:0-3205 GCF_019175285.1 Sceloporus undulatus | reverse complement strand
CCGTTTTGTTGCTCTTTGCTTGCCTAGCCAGTCCTAGCTCATTCTGACCTTTAGCTTTCCTTATTCTGTTTTAGTATAAAGTATTCCCTATACTATTTCCTTATGCTGTGTTAGCTGCCATGCTATTCTTCTGTACTCTTTCTTGGTGATTTGTCCTTCCATTTTGTATACATAGTCCTTTGCTTTTCCCTTTATCCTTGAGTTGGCTGTGCAGCCACATTGGCTTTTTCAGATGATCCCCATTTTTCTTCTTCCATGGGATTGTTTGTGACTGTGCTTTTTGCAACTCGTTCTTCAAGAGCTCCCATCCTTCCTGGGTGTCTTTTTACTTTAACATGTCTAGCCATGGCATTCTACCCATTAATTCCCTGAACTTGTTAAAAATCAGCTTTCCTGAATTCTAAGATTCTGAATTCTGTGCCTCACTATGGGCACATCCACACTGTAGAAAAAATGCAGTTTGACACTTTAACAGCAATGTCTCTGTATTACAGCATCCTGGGATTTTTCAGTTTTGTCAGGCACCAGCACCTCTTTTACTATCCTCTGCACCATCATTCACTTTTGGTATCTTCCTGTCCTGGTGTAGTCCCCTTTTCTTCACCTGCAGAATTGGCAAGAATGCCACCTGTACCTCAAACCCTTTCAGCTTCCTGCCCAAAAGCTTCATAGCCAGAGGTGATTTTTTTTCAAAGGTGCTCTTGGCTGTGTCATTACTACCCACAGGAATAAGGAGAAAGGGGTATTGATCTGTGTTCCTTATTAGTTTTGGCAAGTACTTCTCCAAGAAGATAACACACTTCCCATTTCATCTTGACAGGCTGGCACACAGATGCCACTATACCCCTGAGCAATGAATCCCCAGACACCAGCAGCTTTCTTTTCTTCTTCTTATGGTTGGTGGTTTGACTCCTTCCCTAGCATGTGGCATCTCTTGTTGCTGATTTCCTCATTGAACATCTTCACTGCTGCTATCCTCCTCAAGATTTAAGACTTCATTGCTTAGTTGGATAGGTCCTCAGTCCATTCTGTATATTGCTGCTAACAAAGACTATCCTCCAGGGTGTTTCCTCGCTGTTAAAGGGCTCTTCATTTTCCTTGGCAGTTTCTTCCTGTTGGTTTTGTATTATCAATTCTCCCTGTATTCTATCCAGGAAGTCTTCCTGTTCTCCGATGCATTGAAGAGACACAAAACATCACAGTAGTGCACTTCCAAGAGAGCAACCAATTTGCACTTGCTGCAGGTGTAGTCGGTCATGTTTTCTGGCAAGGAGACAAACATTGCACATTGCAGCAGACAATTATGGATCTTTCTGTCTCCATCTCTGCAATTATGTCTCACCTCTTGCTTCCTTCTCTGCAGAATTGCATTGCTTTTCAGTTTTTCCCATATCCCTTGAAACTTTCTTCCCAGGCAGCTCTGTCATTCCCATGAAGTTTAGCAGTAGTGTATCAGTCCAATTGTTCCAGGGCTAACCCAGCATTGCCTCTGGGTTAGGCAGCAATCTGTGCTTCCCAACAAAGGAGTAAAAGGATGGCAAAGCACTCCAATTAACTGGAAAATCACAGGGTCCCACTTTTCCCTCTGGTTCCAAAATGGTGTTCATGCTGTCTGTCAATTATCACTATACAATTAAAGTTCTGCTATTCCACTTTAACTGCCGTGGCTGCATTCTGTGGAATCATAGGGTTTGTAGTTTGGTGAAGCACCTGAGTGCTGGGGCTGAAAAATTTAAACATCCCTTCCTGAACGGCAAACTCCACAATTCCATAGGATGGAGCCATACCCGTTAACGTATAATAATAGTAATAATAATAATAATAATAATAATAAATTTTTATTTCTATACCGCTATTCCTGGGTAGATCATAGCGGTTCACAACATACAAAAATAATACAGTGAAATAACAACATATATCCCCAGTAACATCCAACAATCTTCCCGCACCAATTAAAACTTCAGAATACAACCTAAAACATTACATCATAAAACCATTAAAAAAAAAACCCAATACAAACAATAGCTGGATTGAACAAATGTGCAACAAGAGGAGGAAGGGTGGTATAATTAAGGAACATGGGAGAAAGCTTGTCGGAAAAGATAGGTCTTCAAATTTTTCCTAAACAAGTTTATAGCATTATAAATGTATAATAGCATTATAAATGTATAATGTGAATGGGCCCCAGGTGTGAGGGTGTAACCTCATCATATTTATAAGGTTATACCACAGTTATACCACTTGGCGAATGGGGGGGGAAGCATCTCTCATTTCTTGTGGAAAAGTGTCAGATTCAGCTTGTGAATAGGCTTTGTCAATTTCATTTTTACTATGGAAAGCGAGAAAATGAATTTGACAAGCTCATTCACAGCCCTTTGAGAACAGTGCCTCTGCATGAAAACTGGATAGATACATCATATGTATAACTAATGCATTATTGCAATTTTAGTTTCACAGAGAAACATATTAAAACTTATGACAGACACATCTTGTCACAATTTTCCTGTGTGATGGTCTTTCTGTTGTATTTTCAACACATTGTTTGTGGGTTTCAACCCCTTTTATGCTTGCTGGACAATTCTGGGAGGGACAGAATTGTGGGACAGGTTGCACTTGACCGTCCCAGATTGAGAGAGCCAACAACCCTGGGTTACAACAATCCTGTGAGGTAGGTTACAATGAGAGATGGTTAACTGTCCAAGATCTTTGTTGTTACTGAGTGGGGCTCTGTATTCCAGTGAATCTTTTAGTCCCACATTTTTACCACTGGAAAAGGTTATTCAAGACTGCTGAATAGCACTTACCGTCAGGAAGTTCTTCCTAATATTGAGGTGGAATCTCTTTTTCCTGTAGTTTGCATCCATTGCTCTGTGTCCTAGTCCCTGGAGTAGCAGAAAACAAGCTTGCTCCATCCTCAATATGGCATCCCTTCAAATATTTAAACAGGGCTATCATATCACCTCTTAACCTTCTTGTCTCCTAAATATACCCAGCTCCCTAAGTCACTCCTCATAGAGCTTGCTCCGCTTATACTGTGGTGCCAATGGCACAGTCTATGACTGTATTCACCTCCTGGTAATGCCACCGTTCAGGGACGTAGCTAGGATTTTAGGAAGGGGGGGGTCCAGACTAAGTGCCACCATTATAATGGGGCTTGAGTGCGGCGGCGCAGCAGCACACACCATTCATTTTTCTAATGGTAGGG
>NW_024809094.1:0-3205 GCF_019175285.1 Sceloporus undulatus | reverse complement strand
TGAGTTTAAAAGAACCAAAAATGCAGGCAGAAAATAAGTTTAGAATCCTCAATAGGAAGAATATTTATTAGAGATGTATATTCTTAGATAGAAACAGCCTGGTCCTCCATAAACTAATCTAAAGGGGAAAAGGGTCTGAAAGACATGTTGCAGTATGTCCTCCCTCATTAAAGAGCAGACTGGAAGAGAGAAACATGAGATGGATGGTTCAGTCTGGATTGTTTCCATTTCTTTTCAAAAGAAGGCAATTGATTCTGACTGAACAAGACCATAAAGCTTTGGAATAGATGGCAGACAGAGGAAGCAAAACAAGCAAGAAATGAAGGGGAAAATCCTATTTCTTTTCTGTCTATGCCATTTTATCCCTATTGGACAAGAGAGCAGCAAGAACAAGTGCAGAACCTCAACAAGGGTAAATTTGCATTTATTTTCTTTGCTGTAGCATCTCACTCCTGGCTCACGTTCAATTCATGATCAAAAATAACCCCATGGCCCTTTTTGTGTGTACTGCTGCTGAGCCATGGATCACTCATCCTATACCTGTGTTTTTGGGCTTTGTGAGCTAAATTTAGAATTTTGCATTTGGCTCCGTTAAATTTCATTTTATTAATATCTGCCCAATGTACAAGCACCTTTTGAATTATTTCCTGTCTTCCAGTGTTTTAGCCACCATTCCCACTATTGTGTAATCACAACTTGATGCAGTTTCCCTCTACCTGGTCATCTAAGAGCCCGAACAGACAGGCCAAAATAAAGCTGCTTCAGTAACTTTGGAGGTATGCTGTTTAAATGCTGCATGCGTCCTAAGAGGCTGGAAGATGCACCAAGGCCATGCTCCAGTCCTAAGGACTGGAATACAGTTTTGGCACAGCATCTGGCCTCTTAAAATGTGTGTGTCATTTAAACAGCATACCTCCAAAGTGACTCAAAGCAGCTTTGTTTTGGCCTGTCTGTTCGGGCCCTACGTTACTGATAAAAATGTTGACAAGTAATAGCCCTTGTACAGGACCCTGAGGCAACGCCATTCAAGACCTCCTTCCAGTTTGAAGCATGGCTTTTGATTATGACTGTTCAAACACAGTTTTCCAACTGAGTATGGATCCATCTGACAGTGTTCCCATCTATTCCATATGTAATCAGTTTGCTAATCAAAATATTACATGGGACCTCATTCATTCATTTTTATTTATTTATTGTATTTATACCCTGCTTTTCAGCCACAAAGACTCTCAGAGGGGCTTACAGATAGTTGGTTAAGAATATTTTGTCTAACTTACGGATGGCCGCATTGCTAAAGCAGTGGTGATCCTTTCTACCTGAGGCTGCCCCAGGGCTTCACAGGCTTTATCTTGATTGTTTACAAATAAAACATATCTCCTCCCAACCATATTTGCCTTGTTCACCCAGCCTCTTGTACAGTTTCACTCCGGGCTTTACTTTCATTTTCCAGGAGAAAGCCCTGAGAGAAAATCCTCTCCCAGACATCTGCACATTCTACTTTTACGTATCAACACCCCCACCCCCATTTTATGGCAGACTATGCCAGATTCTGACACTGGCAAGGAATCCACTACAACCCCAATAACACTGCCACTATGGCACTTCATACCCATGACAGTGGTGTAACTGTTTGAGTGCTGAACTATGACACTGGAGACCAAGGTTTGATTCCCCACTCAGCCATGAAACCCACTGGATGACTTTGGGAAAGTCAAATGTTTTCAGCCTCAGGGGAAAGCAGTGTCAAACCTCCTCTGAACAAATCTTGCCAAGAAAACCAAGGGTCACCGTAAGTCAGAAACAACTTGAAAGCACACAGCAATGACAACAACGACAACAACAACCCCATGATGTTCAGATCCAGGCCAAAACTACACAGGGCTAAAAATACAATTCCGTCCTTATAATAACCCTTGTTTGGCACACAATGGTCTCTCCAGTGTAGACTAGGCAGTTTGCATACTTCATGCTTTCATTATGTAGCAGTTTGAGAGCTCTTAAAATCATGGCACTAACAGTGATTGTGTCAAACCAATATAAGCCAACAGAATGATTGAATACACACTCAGGCAATAAATACTGATTGGATATTGGGCTGCAGAGCTCTATTGGTCAGGGTTCAGTAGAGGTTGGTTCTGAGTACCTTCATTGGACTTGGTTCAAACTTAGTCATACTAAGTAAGAGCTGAACTAATTAAATCAATGGTACTTTCATTAGTCTAATCTAAGCATTACTAAGGCAGTAGTACACTGGTAAATGTTGAAGTAACAGTGCCCATAGCAAACCATCTAAGGAGAATCCAAAATGCAGAAAGCTGTGTCGATCCATATTTCTATCTATCTGTATGTTTGTGTATACACACTCTCCAAAGTGCAGTAGTACACGGATGATCCTAGTATAATGTATTAACCTTACATGTTGGAGTTTGACTGGAAAGACCTGAGATTGCATGAGACAGGGAAAGAGAGGAAAATAATATATTTCCAGAGAGCATAAAACATGCAGCTTCAGTTTTTCCTGGAGTTGATTTTCCCAGCACCAAAGATTTTATCTCAAATTTTATTTCCAAATCAGCAAACCAATTCTTGTATTTTGCACACAAACAGCTCTTTTGTAAAGTCACTAGATCATACCTAGCTATTTAACACTGAACTACTCCTGATAGTTTGCTTTACAAAAGCGATAGTTCACATTAATAATGTTGCTGGGAAAATGCTACATATACCCAACTACTGTGAGGACTGCAGTTAAACTTAGGGGCCATTCACACTATGTTATAAACTGGTTTGCAAACAAGCTTAAAAGGGAGTTGTTCACACTTGTACCAGTTTTTCCCAACCCAAATTCTGGGGTGGGGGTGGGGGTGGGGGCAGCACAAATCCCTTTAACCCAGTTCTTTTGGAACTGAGGATTTTAACATGCCTTTTCAAAAGAACCTGTCTTTTTTTTTACCAGCCGCAAATGGGAACTTGCTGTTGATTCAATTCAGAGCACAGGAAGGGAGGGGTTAATGTGCAAGGGGCAGATCATGCCCACCCTTTGCTCTTTCTCTGCCAGCCAAAGTCATAGCCACGGAGGGGGTTCTCCTGGGAACATCCCATTAGACAGTGTACTTAAAAAAAATGTGACATGGCTGCACTAGACTGGCATCATCAGTCAATAATCAACCAATTATAAATACATGTAACAGTTACTTTGTCTAGC
>NW_024809093.1:0-3205 GCF_019175285.1 Sceloporus undulatus | reverse complement strand
TATAAGGAATAGAATACATACCTAGTCCTTTTGTAGTGAATCCTATAATGTCTAACTGAAAAGGAGCGATGTGGCTACAAACATATGCAGATATACGCTTGGGAGGCTTGTCCAGTCTTCCCTTTAGGTGCAGTGGGATTCATCACTGAGCCACATGGGACATGTTGGCCCAAACCCAATTGTTAATCCCAGCCAGAGTGGAGCCATTGAATCAATGGGGTCTTGGCAAGTCAACATATCTGTAAATTCCATTAATTCGGAGGGTCTAACCATTGGATTTAGGTCAAGAGTGGATGATGTTCCCCTCCAGATGTTGTTGGACTGCAGATTTCAGAATTTTTCACCATTGGTTCTGCTGGCTTGGGCTAATAGGAGTTGAAGTTCTGTGACATCTGGAGGGCTTCCTGATTCCTTGTTGGTGTTACTGTACACCAGCAATTGACTTCCACTTATGGGGGCCCTAAGATTCACATGGAGTAATGATTTGAGTGTTGAAATAGGACACTGGGAAACCAGGGTTCAAATCCCTGCTCAACCATGGAATCCCATAGGGTGACCTTGTGCAAGTCACATTATCTCAGCCTCAGAGGATGGCAAGTGTAAATTCTACCAAGAAAACCCCATTAGTGTCGCCATAAGTCAAAAATGACTTGACGATACACAGCAACAACAATGAATAAGAGACGGTTCTATGTCCAAGATCATCCATCCTCAACCACCCTGCACAGGTCTTGCAAGCTAAGGGCTTTGGCTTCCTTGATTGAATCTGTAGTATGGTCTCCCCGTTTTCCTGCTGCCTCCCAGATTACCAAGCATCATTATCTTTTCCAGTGAGCCACATCGTCTCATGATATGTCCAAAGTATGGCAGCCTCAGTGTAGTAATCTTTGCATCTAATGAGAGTTTCAGTTCCATTGGCTCTAAAATGCATTAGTTGCTCTAAAATAGATTAGGCCACAGGAATCATGAATTCAGAGAGATATATTGAGAGAGAGAGAGAGAGAGAGAGTCATACTTGATGATTATAACTTCACCCAATGACTTGCATGGCTGAAATTCCTGTTACAAAGAATAGGTAGAGTTGCCAATATCTCCTGCCATTGTGTCAAATATAGTATCTTTCAAAGGGGGCAATTTATCTGTTTGGCTGTTTCTAGGAGAGATGGACTGTTGTACTGGTCTCTTGCACCACGAACAGGTAAAATGTCAACTTCTATTTTAGTGGTTAAGTCAAATAAAACTTCTTAGTCCTTAAGTTACCACAAGACTCTTGTTGTTTTCAGCTGTCTTGATGATGAATCCTTGAATCCTGCAGGTTACTGGGAAATTTGCATGCATGTGTGAATCAGAGCTGAGTACTTCCATCTTCACTGCATTTAGTTTGATAAAGTGAAGGGAAGAAAGGAAGTGAAAGAATGCTGGGATGGGAAGTAATTGTAGAGGACCCGAAACTTGCTTGACGTTGCAATTTTTTCTGGTGTCTTCAGTGAAAGGCAAATGGTTGTTTATGAGCTCTTCTATTTCTCAGACAGTAGGTTAGTCTATTTCAGTATTTTTAAACGGAAAAGGAATGGGGGGGGGGGAGTGTGGTACCTTTAGGTTTTTATCCACAATGCACACTTTGAGCAGTTTAATAACACTTTCACTGCCATATGTCTATCCCATACAGTCATGGGATTCATAGTTTCATGAGGGTCTTAAAATTCTGTACCAGAGAGTCATAATGCTGTAGTTCAGGATGGGACACGCAAAACAGAATTTCAAGTACCTCAAACAAACTACTAAGCACAGGATTCAGTGGTGTCCAATTGTTATAATTGTGTATTGAGGATACAGCCTTAACTAACTAACTTATTAGCATGAACTTTCATTGGTCACAATCCATGAAAGTTCATGCTAAAATAAATTGGCTAGCCTTAAGGGTGGCACATATCTTCTTTCTCCTTCCCTTCTTTTTTCCCTTCTGCATCTTTCTAATAATAGTGTCATTGTTAACCTCTGAACCAAGGAATATCAGGATACCTCTATTAAATGCATTGCCTGGAGTTAAAACTTAGCCTAATTATGTTAAATTAGGTTGTTTAGTTCTCTGGAAAGAAACAAAAGAATAGAACTGGTAAGGAAGTGGTTTGAATAGCCCTCAAGATTATTTTAGTAGGTTGTGTCTTGCAAATGTGAAGGACTCATGATACATGCCTCTGAAGCATCCCTGCTTGAATGTGAGCATGCATTGTGCACGATTTGTGAATGCTGTGGGTTTTACACACTTTCCCGTGCAACTTGCTATGGTCAATTTAGGTTGTAACATATCTGAATGTCATTCTGGATGTCTCTAATAGCTCTCAGGGATGGAACGTGTATACAGAAGACAGCTGAGCAGTTTGTGCTCAGGCACTTGCCCTAAAACTGTCCTTTTTAACAAGGGCTAGCAAACAGAAGACCTAAATACCCCAAGGGTACCAGATCCCATCTGATCTTGGAAGGTAAGCAAGGTCAACCCTGCTTAGTTCTTGGATGGGAGACTGCCAAGGAATACTAGATGCTATAGTTCAGAGGAAGGAACAGGCAAAACCACCTGAGTATTCCTTGCTTAAGAAAATTCTATGAAATTAACGTTGCTGCCATAAGTTGACAGGTGACTTAAAGGCACATACACACATGCAGCAACTAATGAATGAAAAGACAATAATACTTGGTAAAGTGGAAGGCAGTAGAAAAGAAGGAAGACCATATTACAATTGGATTGATTCAATAAAAGAAGCCCCAGCCCAGAGTTTGCAAGACCTATTGATGACTAGGGCCCATGGAAGGCCTATGAAGGTCTCGCATTTATGGGGCTGCCATAAGTTGAAGTCTATTTGGTGGCAAATAACAAGAATAAAGCAGCTAATTCAATGGGTAGGGATTAAAATAATAAGTTGCTTGTTTTATAACAGACAAATCATACCATCTTGAATGCACCTAATCTCATCTGATTTTGGAAACTAAGGAGATTCAGGTCAGGTTAGTATTGAAAGGAAAGTCTGCCAGAGAGTACCAGGGACACTTGGGTAGGGCTAGCAAATCTATTTTGAACCTATTTTGTGTGGGGAGATAGGGTTCAGTACCTTGGATAGATACTTTGAAGTTCAGACAAAAACACAGTGATAGGGATGTACTGGCAACTATTGATCTTTCCACTTTTCATGAATTGTTGATTTTTTTT
>NW_024809092.1:0-3205 GCF_019175285.1 Sceloporus undulatus | reverse complement strand
AAAAAAATTAAAACAAATATGTAACTTTAAACTAAAACAAATAATGTCAAAGTACATAGGAAGACATAAGTAAAAAAAGCATACAAAAAGTTATTAAAATGCAATTAAACTATCCATAGCATTGATATCATCTCAATCAAATGTATAAAAAGACAAAAGATAAAAGTCAGTCAAATGGTACATTGTTAAAAAGCCCTTGCAATCAGTTCCAAAAAGCCTTTTGAATGACGCTTGAGTGAACATAAGAGAAAATGGCATGACGTAGAAATAGAGTTATATATTCACCCCAAGCAGTTCATTTATGAATCAGTGGTACTTTTATTTAATACAGAGCCAGAGATAATTCCTTATTCCAGATAAATTAATTTATCTGGTATCAGACATACAGATTGTAGGTTTTGTTCCTGCAGTGATTTTCTTGTTCTTTCTCTAATTTAGAAAGATAGGTATTGGTCACTGGGAGGTGGATACTGGCATTGGTGGCAATGGAAGTAGTACAAGCAATAGACCTGGAGACAAAATGGTGATGGGCACCACAGTGACAATGAAACAGCATAGTAGTATTCATGCAAGATGCTTAGGAACCGGCCATGCAGCTTCCTTATGACAGCTTTTCTATCCAACCTACCACCTCCTCTGTGTATTGATCTAAAAGGTGCCTTACATTGGGCTAATGGAGCATTACACTAGTATAAATCACCTAAAGGATTCTGACCATACTCTGCACATACTCAAAATGCATCCAATACCATGAGCATGCTGCCAACCAATTTGTCTGCATATATACACAATTATGCACATTTATTCTCAAAGCACTCGCCACTCTGTCTGCCTTCTATGGATTGACAAGAAAAAACCTACTGATATGCATTCCAAGCTGAGCAGCAGAATGTTAAAATGAAGATTTCTCTCTCCCTCTGGGGTATTTCTTCAATCCTTTTATATATTGGAAGGAAATTGCATGGATCAAGTGGAAAAGATGGAAGAGGCAACCAATACCTGTTGTGATAAACTGACTCAGCGTTGCTCAACATTTTGATAAATGACTTGGATTATGAAATAGAGGGTATGTTCATCAAATTTGCAGATGCCACCTGTGACAGAGCCCAATTTCCTGCTTAGCCTAGACCCTCTGGCTTCATCCGTCCTGAATAATTAATGCAGTTTAGCACCTTTTTAACTGCAATTGCTCAGTGGTATGGAATTCTGGGATTTGTCATTTTGTGAGATATTTAGCATTCTCTCTCAGAGGGCTCTGGTGCCACAACAAACTACAAATCCCAGGATTCCATAGTGTGGATCCATGACAGTTAAAGCAATATCAAACTGCATTATTTCTGCATTGTGGCAGCAGCCTCTGTCACATCTTAACTCTTTTTTTAAATACACAGCTTCACTGTATTAAGGGAAGGTCCTCACAAGCATGTGTGTTCCTGTGTCTCTTGTTAGTACATGGCTGAAAACCAGTAAATCCCCCGAGAGAAGAAGCTCAGGCTGTGGATCAATATAAATGACATTTTTAAAAAATATTATGTCAAGGTTTCACTTTACACACTTGAGATTACCAAGATGTTCCTCCTTAGTGTTGTCCCTTCTTCTTAGTTTGCTTAGTTACAACTGTATACTTCTTAACCATTCCTTGAACACAGACAGCACTCTCTCATTGCTACCCTACCCCTGGAATAAAGAGACCAGACACAAGTTGTATGGGTTAAAAAACAGGGCCATTTATTGACCTATTTATTAAGTTCTTAATGGAACTGCAACTAGTATCATAACCAAAACAAATTTGGTAGACAGGGAAAGCTGCATACCGGTGTCTTACCGCAGACTACCTCTGCAGCTTATCAAGGATGATAACACCTGGGCCCTCAACGACAGTCCATAAGTTGGGTTGCCGTTGGACAGCTCGCATAAGGAAGCCCAGCAAGAAGTCCCCCTTCCCAAACTGCGAAGATTAAAGTCGGGGTATACCTTCCAGCCAGACCCAAGGTCCATTCCTTTTATCCACCCCCCAGGTCGCAAGGCCCGTAGAGGTGCTTCCAGAAATTTCCCTAACACCCATTAGGGTGTCCAAGGTGCTCGCCGAGATCAAATCCAAAGATTTATGCAAAATATAAATAAATACGTCCAATTAGAATCAACAAATTTCAAACCAAATCATATATTATTGTGACTCCACCTCAGCCAATCTCCTTTATGCTACTGGAAACAGTGTGGTGTAGGCGAAAAACCCCATGGAAAAGGGGAAAAATTCCTACATGGCCCCTAGGCGACCAAGTGAAACTTCACACTATACCAGCGGTGGGTGGGTGGGTCGACGGTTAACCCAGGAATGAGACACCCAGGGGATGACAGGCAAAGCATGCCCTTAACCACACCTCCTAAAGCCTCATGCCATGGCAACAAGCCATGGCATGATTTTAACTGCCCTGGTCTCCACTAGTAGGAGGGCAGCAAAAAGCCCATCCCAGCTCCACAGCCTCCGGTGTGGAGGGGGTGGGATGGCCATTATCTCTGTCAGAGCTTTATCACACTAGTGAGGTCCCATGGGAAAATGGAATTTAAACGAGAGTTAAATTAAATGTGAATTTAAAGAGAACCTGAAAATTCAGGAAGTTTATCACACCAAATTGCTGATAAAGTGAAATGACACAAAATTAAACCAAAGTTAAAGCGGAGAAAACAATCACCTTTTTACTGTTGGAATTTCCCAAAAGTAAAAAGCTGCCTTTTTTTTTTCTGGTTTAACTTCAGTTGAACTTCATGTTATTTCATGTTAACAGCAATGTCATGTGATAAACTTCAGGCATTTCTGGGTTTTCTCTAATTTAATTCTCGTTTAAATCCCATTTTCCCATGGGATCTCACTAGTATGATAAACTCCTCAGTTTGATCAAAAACCTTAACCAGCTAATCTCATCTTTCTCTCAGCTGGTTCTCTCTCAAACTCTTACCCTCTTCTTTGCTGGTTAGATCTCCATCCAACTGTCTATAACTGTCCCAATTATTTTTGGATTCCTCCCCCTTCACTGCAGCCTCTCTTCACAATATTATATGGGCTCTGTCTAGTTAACTCAGGAGAGAAAGGATTCCAGCAAGGAGAGGAAAGTAATACCCCAGAAGACAGAATCAGGTTTCAACACACACACACACACTCTGTGTGTGTGTGTGTGTGTGTGTGTGTGTGTGTGTGTGTGTGTGT
>NW_024809091.1:0-3205 GCF_019175285.1 Sceloporus undulatus | reverse complement strand
TGTCCTCCGCGAGGTGGAGACTAATCTGGCCCCAGGCACCTTCAGTAATTGCTGCCCAGACGTTCTGAGGGTGCGAGGCGGAATGTACGGGGAGAGACGGTCCCTTAGGTATCCTGGGCCCAAGCCATTTAGGGCTTTATAGGTAATAACCAACGCCTTATATTGGGCTCGGAAGCGAATGGGCAGCCAATGGAGGTCCCTAAGAACAGGTGTTATATGGCTGGTCCTGGGAGCACCAGTGACCAGCCGGGCCGCCATATTCTGCACCATTTGAAGCTTCCGAGTTTGGTATAAGGGTTGCCCCATGTAGAGTACATTGCAGAAATCCAATCTCGAAGTTACCAGAGCATGTACAACAGTCTCTAGGCTCCTCTGGGCCAGATATGGGCGCAGCTGGCGGATCAGCCGAAGCTGATAACAGGTGCTCCTGACCGTCGCATTCACCTGAGCAGTCAGGTGAAGCGACGAGTCAAGAAGCACCCCCAGACTGCGCACGGAGTCCTTCACAGGGAGCGTGACCCCGTTCAGGACAGGTGGAACCACCGCCATTCCTGGACCAGGAGAACCTATCACTAGTACCTCCATTTTCTCTGGATTCAATTTGAGTCGGTTTTCCCTCATCCAGCCCATTACTGACTCCAGACAGGCCACGAGAGGAGAGACGCCATCCCCAGTCACTGCATCAGTCGGAGACATAGAGAAAATGATTTGGGTGTCATCAGCGTACTGATAACCCCGCGCCCCATGTCTCCGGATGATCTCTCCCAGCGGTTTCATGTAAATGTTAAATAGCATGGGAGACAGAATGGAAACCATCTTTGGAATTTTTGAGTAATAAGAAATCTAATGATGCAATAATATGTACTACTAATTTTAGTAGGGTTATATTGGATGGATCTGTATTAGTAGAAAAGTATATATATATTCCTTTTTTATTTTCATTACAGTCATAATTGGGTGTGGGGAGGGTCAATCTTTTTCTCCCCCCACTCTTATCTTTTAGTGCCATAATTAGTTTCATAGTTGCCACCCCGATTGGGCATATTGCTGTTGCTGGTGGACAGATGTCAGGGGGAAGTGAAGAGCTTGTGGGGGGCACCCAGAGGGAGAGGGGCAGTAGGAAAGAAGCCTAGACTCTCTCATAGTCCATTGGGGGAGGAGATGGAGAAGCCAAGTGGAACAGCAGATACAGGGGGAGGGAAAAATTCCCCCCTCTTTCAGCATGCATTTGTCATGTTAATTCTGCACCCTTTCCTTCTCCTTGTCCATACCGTCTTGGAAGCAGCAAGCCACCCTTGCCAGCATCCCATTGGATCCAGAAGCAGCAAGCTCAAATTTGACAGGACTCCAGCAGGGGGGACTGTTTCTGCACTCTCTCAGGCAGCCGGCTGGATGGGGTGGTGGTAGGATGGTGGTGGATGTACAGTTAAGGACAGACAAAAAGCAAAAGTAAATTGTGACATAAATAGAATCAGAACCTGGAATGCAACTGTTCAGTGGAGATTATCACACACAGATGAGATAGGGATGGGATCACTCCCCCGTCCTTATCCCATCCATGACAATGATCGCACAAAACCCTTCATAATGTAGAATTGATCCTGTCAATATCCTGTCGTTGAAGCAGCACTGCATTAACGTGAACTCCCATTAATACAAAATGCCACTTCAGTTATGGGACAATGATGGGACAGTGACAGGATCAGCACGATGTCATATGAAAGTATTTCATGTGATCACTGTCACTCGTGCTTTCCAGATGTAATGTGCAGATAAGTGCGGCATCATCTGAAAGTCTTTCCCACAATTGCAAGGGAAGGACAGGTCAGGGACAGGACAATGACATCCTGTCCCCCATGTGATAATATCCAGTAGCTGGAATGAAGGGGTAAAGAGAACTACTATAATGATCAATGCAGAGAAATAGAAGATAATAGGGGGAGGGTGAAATAAGAGACCTCTTCTACAAGATCTGAGAACTCAAAGGAAATTTCAACCAAGAATGGAAATGCTATACAGTCAGTGGAGAGCATATTACATGACCAAGTACAAATAAAAAGCTGATGGAAACATTATTCTGAAGAACTATATATAAGAGATGACAGAATTACAGATTCATTAAGGAGAAACCATTTGAAGATGAATCTACAATATTAGTAAGTGAAGTGGAAGTTTCGGAGAAATAAATCACCAACTATTGATGGTATATCAATGGTAAATCAAGCTACAGAGACAGAATCTATTGTAGTTGTAACAGAAATCTGTCAACAAATATGAAAAACAAAACATTGCCCTACAGACTGGAAATGCTCAACATACATTACAGCTCCTAAGAAAGGTGACATCAGGAATTGCATAACTATAGGACCATTGCACTAATTTCCCATGAAAGCAAAGTGATGCTCAAACTTCTACCACAAATACTTTTACCATGTTTGGAGAGATAAATGTCAGATGTCTATTCTGAGTTCAGGAAAGAAGAAGACACTAGGGAACATATTGCAAACATATGTGCACCAAAGAATTTCAGAAGAAAAACAGTATGTGCTGTTGAGATTGTATCAAAGCTTTTGATTCTGTAGACCATAAATCACTCTAAAGGAAATGGGTGTGACCAAATATTTTATTGTCTTGATGTGTAACCTGTACACAGGACAAGAGGCTACTATTAGACAGAACACAGAGAAATGGAATGGCTTCCAATTGGCAAGAGCCAGCCGAGAGATCTAGTTTTCCACTGTAGAATAACTTTAGGGAAAAGATGGGGGTAAGTAAGTAATAATTAAATGGAATGGAATTTCCATAATGACATTTTCTGGGAAGCATCACTCGTTGTTTTCAAGACCAGGTTGTGAATTTTCCCAGAGGCATTTGACTAAGCTACCTAAGGAAGAAAGAGGAGAACTCTAACAATCCACTAGTCAGCATGGTCAGAGTAGATTCTGGGAGATATAACGTAATAATTGACATACAGATTCCCCTCACTCTCAAGTTCTGAGAAAGAGGTTGGTTATCCTTGTTGCCAGTATAGGCCTTCACTCATGCACAGGCTTGTTGAGAGGTTACAGTGGCATAGATCTCAATATATGCAGCTCCAAGATCCTTGGAGGAATACAAATATGGTAAATAAATGAAGCTCACTTATTAGATGCTTGCCAGGTTAATTATTTTCTAAATAAAGTCATTTCCTCCTTAGCAGGCCAAT
>NW_024809090.1:0-3205 GCF_019175285.1 Sceloporus undulatus | reverse complement strand
TGCAGAGCCCTTTCCTCTTGACTGGAGTTGCCCTCCCCTTCCCCCCCAAAATGGAAAAGAGGCACAATCGTCACCTTCCTGAAAATGATCCCTGGAAACTGGAAGCTCAATGCCAAGCCCTGATGTACAGCCCCCCAACTGCTCCATGTAAAAAGGACAAGGAAAAACACAGGTTACAGGAGAAGATCCCAAATAAAACCTGATCCTTTCTAGCCCAGGTTTAGATCCTGGGGACAAGGAGGGAAATCAGAGTTTGACTCGGGAGTCAGAGCATGTTGTGTGTGTCGATATAGGGCTAGATAGGAGACAGGAATTCATCTTCAGCATCCTTTCTCATAGTCACAACCAGTTGAATTCTAGCAACACCTCATTTATGCTAAAACTGATACTTCTGCAATTGACACTGTCCTTCAGATTTTCTATACTCAATGAAGAATACTGGATGCTCAAAATAGGACAGAGGTTTATTGAATGTTTCTCTAAGGACAAGATACTTCCAGACCAAGAACTTTGTAGCAGAAGTAGCATAAATGAAGATTATAATGGAGGTTTACAAAATACAGTAGTCCCTCCCAATTCGTGGGGGATCTGTTCCAGACCCCTGGCGAAAATGATGACTCTCACATATTCAAGTCTCGTAGAAAATAATGGGCTGCACACTCATGGCACCAGTAGGGGAGGCGCATGCAGGAGCACAACGTTTTATTAGTAGTCGCCTGTCCCTCCCGCGAGGAGTGAGGCTGCGGATACTAAGTCCGCGAAAAGGGACAACCGTACAACAAAATGTATGAAGGATGCCTCTCCAAAAAAATATTTCCTATTTAAAAATTTTAATTAAGTCTTATCAAATAATAAACGTATAACCCATCAAAAACGTACTCACATTTCTACACTTTCTCTCTAGTGGATACCTCTAAAGGTATAAAAGCAAAGCATTTCGCAGACTGCTGGCATTTGTTTGATTTCTCCTCAGTTTTGATTCTCTGACGAGTCTCACGTTCTTCTATAAAGAAGGGCAAAGACAGAGAAGAGTCATATCAGCATTAAGAGAGGAGGGACGCCTGGGATCTACTATGGAGCTAAGCAAAGGTCATCTAGGAAAAGAAACTGGAGAGATAAAGTAGTTTCTGTGTCCCTTTTCCTTCCTTTCATAGATATTAGTCACAGTTGCTAAATGGAACTCCTTAAAATGTTGGAAAACAAGGACTTGAGCTGGTTCACACCAATTACTTGAACCAGTTGAACCAGGTGTCAAACTAAGATGTAAAATTTGGATTCTTCCATAAATGTTGATGTATAATTGGATTCTTCCATATTTGTTGTTGGAGAAATATGGAAGAATCCGAACTGAATGTAATTATATAGTTTATAGAAAATGGTAGTGGTGTTATATATTTGGAAAAGGGGTTGAGTGAAGTTTGTGGAACTGGATGTTGGGAAGGTTAATTCATTGAGTTTGTGGAGCTGGATAACCGAAGGGTTAATTCCTGGAGTGAACATAATGTGGAGGGAAAGGAATGGGACCCATAGCAAGCACCCCAAGCCTCACTCACCCACATGCCCCCTCCTCGCCCCCCACCCCTGATGGGAAAGCTGAGAAGGTGAAAGGGTTGGTTTGAGTTAATTTTAATATATGTTATTTGGCCAGATTGCTTGACTGGGTTTATGGGTACTTTGTTTGGTTTAATTTAAGGTTGCAAAATGGTGGGAGCAGATGGGAATTATCTCACTGTTGTGGGGAAGTTTGGTGGGAACTTGCTGACAATTCAGTGGTTCTCAAAACAACATATTTGGGGGGGGGGGAGATTTTGGATGACTTGTCAATTATATTTCTAGCAGGAATAAAATACCCAATAGGTCTTGTTGTGGGGTGGGATGTTAATTGGGGATATAAAATGGTCAAATCTTTATTGTTAGTTAGATCTGACTATAACACCATGAACGGTGCCTTTTATGCAATCTCTTTCTTTCAATAAAGTTTTGAGTTTAGACTCCTGTTGTGAAATTTGACTTTGTTGATGAAGACTTTGTTAGACTTGTTTCTTACAATCCTCAACCGAGCCAAGACACGTGTAAAAGGAGTGTCAAGTACTAGATACTCTAAGGAGATATTCATTATAAATAACAAAATATAACTAAAATATAAGTCATGCAAGATATTAAGAATCTTGCAGGTACAATTTTGTAAGTATATAATGTTCAATTCATACAAGCTATTAAAAAGTAAATAAACCTAAGCGTCCAATTCTGAGACTAACTTCCAAGATCCGCTCTTTAACTCTCTCTCTCGATCTCCAACCGACACAATTCCCCCAACTGTCTCTCGGTCTCTCAGGCCTTATATCTCCTTCTCACGGAAGCTTCCAGAAGAACCTTTATCTTGCTCTCTGATTGGTCAAGTGAGCCTTCCGTAGCAGTGGTGTCATTGTGTATTTGCATAAACCTCCCTTTACTGCCTGAAGAAGACCTCCATTGACTGGAGCCCTGTTATTACAACAACAACAACAACAACAACCCCTCTTTTCCTTGGAAGAGATTCACAACTATACCTTGTTTCCCGGCTGGGAAGAATAGGAGAGTTCCAGAGGTTCCCATTTCCACTAAGATTAGGAGCTCCCAAATTCCCATGGAAGAGACTTCCTAAGGCATGTGCCAGGACAGAGTGGGGAACGGGGAGCTCCTCATGGGCGAATGGCCATTTGTCAGTTGAACTTGGGGCTCAGGGTCCCTAAGAAGAGGAGGTGCCCAGGCCCCCCAGAATCCCCTCTGAGCCTTCAGGAGAGCAAGACTCAGGGAAGGGACAGTCTACGAGGGGCTGAGAGCGGCTTGGACCAAACCTTCAAGGCACTTTCCCAAAAGCTGGCCAGGACTGGTTTCAGGGTCTGGCATTTTCCTCTCAGAGGACCATCAGGATCTCAAAGACCACTCCCCATTTTGGATTTTGTTTTTTGACTGTGCTGCCCTCAGTAGAGACTTGCTTACTCCTAAGGTGCCATGGAGGTGAGCATGGAACATACAGGGAAGATGGCGTTTGCAATCGTTTCCACCATTGAGCTTACTTTGTGTTGTCTTCAAGCCTTTCAAAAGAGAGCACGAAAGTAATCTCGGGGAGAAAGCAAAGTCCCACATTTGCTCCCATAAGCTCCCCCTGAAGCTTTTCCCAGCATGCCCTAGTCCTCAGTCTCCCTCCCAGACTCCACCATTT
>NW_024809089.1:0-3206 GCF_019175285.1 Sceloporus undulatus | reverse complement strand
GTACTGGGCCAGCCTTCTCTCTCCCTCAGAGGCTGAACGATGACAGTACCCGGCTGGTAGGGCCTGTGCCCACACTGCTTCACTCTCAGGCCCAAGCCAGGTCTCAGTAATGCAAGCCAGGTCAGAGCTCTTATCCTCAATAAGATCGTATATAATGTGGGACTTATTCCTTACAGACCTGGCATTGCACAGGAGCAGAGACAGGGTTTGTGGTACAGTTGGACTGACCCTCAGATCTCTTTGGCTAGGAGAGTGGATGGAAGGAGAGATAGATATTACGTATCGATCTCGCCTTCCTTTCTGATATGACTCCACTCTCCTACCGCTGTATCTCCCCCTGACCTGCACTACTCCAATAGGTGCTCCGCTTAATCCCGTCACCTCACCAAGCTGAACACACCCCATGTCCATGCAAACTCCCCACAACAGTGCAACAATGCAGCAGAAGAGGGTGACTACCATACAGGTCATTCCTCTGCTGCAAAACACCGCTAGCAGGAACCCACCCCTGTCCCTTCAAAGACACTGCGCAACTGCAGCGCTGAGATGGTATCGCCCGGCAGCATCCTTTGGCTCGGTGCACAGCTGCGCAGTTCTTACACCTGAAAGTCCAAAGGGGCCGCTCCTGGCAACAGCAACAACACAGCAGCAGTCCTTTGGGAGCCTCTGTTGGAGGGGGTGAGACAAGGAGGACATCAGCAAGCTGGCTATATAGTGCGCCTCTGCCACAGACACACCCCTCCCCGCCTTCCCCCAGGTGTTCCTGGGCTTCCCTCAGTGCAAACTGCAGCACTGAGATGGTATCCGCCGGCGGCGTCCTTTGGCTCGCTGCAGCCAGATTGTTAACAGGATAATAACAGGAGAATTACAGAGAATAACAGCTCCTTTATTAATGACAGCTTTACTGACTACCGGATATGTTTCTCAGCACAAAATGATGGTTATATGGTAACCTATAGAGCCTTATATGTCTTGGGTTTTAGGTTCTTGGAAGATGCCCTTCACTTGATCATTGCCAGCAGAGGCAGTATTATTCAGAATGCAAGAAAGGGTCTTCTTGGTTGCCTAGTGATAGTAAGATCTTTTGGAGAGGATAGAAAAGTACTATGTATATTTAAAAAGCACATTTTTAAAAAAGTTGAAAATTAGATTACTTACAGACTCAGCAAAATCAATTTAGATGACAATTAACAGCCAAACACTCCCAGAACTTAGAAATAACAAGAAAACTAATGTGTTCAATTATGTGTTCAATTATTGACTTGTCACTCTTTTTCCTGGTGATGTGGCCTAAATCACCAGATTTCCTAATCTACAGAGAAGTTAATATCATACTTTGACAAGTTTATTGGTTTAAGAATTTTGGAAGTCACTAGAATGGGTACTTGGATCCTTTGGAGATTATCGCACATCATTTTTCGCCAGATCCAGGCACAGCAAAAGGCCACTCATCTGGCCAGGAGACTACAAGCTGTCCCCCAGCCATGCTTAGCCAGCCATTTTGCAAGAACAGAAGCTTGCCATATTTCAAAATTGGAGAGCTAAGTGTGGCTGGGAGACCGTTTGTAATCTGCCGGCAGCATTGGCAATGTTTTGCTGTGCAATAACAACCATTTTCACCCATTCAATCCCTTTCTCAGCCTGTGTCTGGATCTGGAGAAAAATGACGTGTAATAATCTCTAGCAGGCTGAAGAAGACAGGGAGGCCTAAGGAAAAGAAGGGTTAGAACTGAAGGAAATGTATCACCTAGCAGTATTCCAAGGCACCAGAACCTAGCAGAATAGCTGGGAAGCAATTTAAGAACTGGGATTGGGGAAGAGTTGAAGTAAAAAGGAAGTGGCAAAGGGTATCACAGGTTGGTGGACTGGTTTGTTTGCATGGTCTCAAGAAGTCATGGCTCTTACACCCTAGAAATGATTGCAGCCTATATTCTGAGAGAGCCTTTTTTAAAAAGTTTTTTAAAGTGTTATCAGCTTCGGCTGATATGCCAGCTGCGACCCTACCTGGGCCAGGGGGACCTTGAAATAGTGGTACATGCTCTGGTGACCTCTCGGTTGGATTTCTGTAATGCGCTCTACATGGGGCAACCCTTGTACCAAACTCGGAAGCTACAACTGGTTCAGAACATGGCAGCAAGACTGGTCACTGGATCTTCCAGGGCCAGTCACATAAAACCTGTGCTTAAAGATCTACATTGGCTGCCCATTCGCTTCCGGGCACAATACAAGGTGTTGGTTATCACCTATAAAGCCCTAAATGGCTTGGGCCCAGGGTACTTGGAAAACTGCCTCTCTCCATATAATCTGCCCCGCACACTCAGGTCAGCCGGGAAGCATCTGCTGAGAGTTCCAGATGCAAAATATTCCACCACAGCACAGAGGGCCTTTTCCACCTCAGCCCCACAGCTCTGGAACTCGCTTCCTGGCAAGCTCCGCTCAGCCATCTCCCTCGACCTATTTTAGAAGGGTTAAAAACATACCTTTTTCAGCAGGCATTCCCCTAATGTCCCCGACATAATTTCTACTCCCCCTTCACTGCAGTTTTACCTTGAGCTAGCTTGGAAATTGTTATTTGTAGCTTTTAATGTATTTTTATTGCTGTTTCTATGTATGTGTGAATTGCAATCTTGTATATTGTAACCCGCCTTGATCTTTGGAAAGGCGGGCTAGAAATAAAGATTTTATTATTTTATTAAAGTCCAACTATTTCAGACCAAGACTTGTAGTCTCAGAAGCAGCTTGAGAAGGCAGCATTTCTTTCCTCCAGGCTCCTCTGTAATTGGCATCCACATATCATTAGGTAACAAGGAACTTTAATCAGCTGAGTTCACAATACAAGAAAGCTGCTAGGGAACATCTGGAGACCTGTGATATGGCCTCCTTCCAGCCCAAGTGCTTGATTTTTTACAGTAGAACAGTATGAACTTGCATGCATGGTAGACAGACACACACATAACATCTTGAATCACAGGTATTCTCTAGGGCTAGTCAGTGGTTTTGAATGAAGGGAAAAAACCCACTCTTGACCTTTAAAAAGAATATCTGACATGACATGAATGTGGTTTAAAGCTCCAAGCATAAACATGCATGCCTGGAAATAAATTCCTTTAAGTGTTGTCTATTTTCTTCTGAGGAACAGTATATAGATGTAGAGAGAAGAGGGAAGAAGGTCGGGTTGAGCGGGCGAAAGAGGAGCTTGAGGACCC
>NW_024809088.1:0-3206 GCF_019175285.1 Sceloporus undulatus | reverse complement strand
TGGGACCTGGAGACAAAAGGAGGTGGAGCCAGATGCAATGGGGCAGGAGGGCGCTGGTGACAAAGGGGGTGGAGCTAAGTGGAACCTGGAGATAAAAGGGGTGGGGCCCAGGAAAAAAGAGGGTGGGGCCAGTCAGAACCTGGAACCAGAAGGGGAGGAGCCAGGTGCAAAATGGGTGGGGCCAGGGAACAAAGGGGTGGGGCCAAGTGGGATCCAGGAGGAAAGGGGGAGGAGTCAGGGTGGCATTCATGCCCTGCTTTTTGGGCCTGGACTTGTGGGTCTGGTCCAGAAAATTGACCTTAGATCCTCAAGGAGCCATAGCTAGGGAATGGGCAGCTTGCTTCCCTGCTGGTGTTGTCTGACTGTAGCTCCCATCTTCCCTCTCTCCCTGGCCATTCTGCCTGGGACCAATGGGAGTCCAGCCACACCATACAGGCCACACTCTTTGTCCCTCTTAGGCTTTGATCCATTGAGGGTGGAGAGGTCAAAGAGGAGCAAAAGGGAGCTTCTAGATCCAGGAAGAGTCTAGCTAGGGCTGCATCCACACTGGAGAAATAACCCAATTTGGCACCACTTTAACTTTTTTCTGGCTCAAAGCTATGGAATTCTGGGAGTTGGAGTTTGTTGTGGGGCCCGGAGTGAAGCGTTTAGTAGTAGTCGCCTTCATCCATTAATGCTTCGGCCAAAAGGCCATTTGCACACATAAGTGTTGAAATACAATACAATACGAAGAGCTGCGTTAGAAAATAAACAGTGTTACACTACTCGCATCTAAAGAATTTAAAATTCAGTTTGGGAAAAACACACAAAATATATAAAACGATAAACGCTGTAATTAATTGCATTTACATGAGACCACAGGAAAAGGAAGGAAAAGGAAACGCAGCTCATTTTCTCCGTCTCATTTATAGGAAAACGGAAAGCCTCCAGCTGGAAGGGAGGATTTTGAGATTTATTTGCAAATAATGCAGAGCAAATAACCACAAGAATGCAAATTTTCTTTCCAAGTGAGAGGCTTTTAATGGGAGAAATAATCTGTCTACACACAAAACACACAAAAACACAGACATACTGTACATGTGCAGAGTACAAATGAAGAGATAGGATATGTGCAATTGGCCCTCCATGTCCAAATATTGCAAATATTATACACACACACACACACACACGTACCTACATGTATCTACATTCCAAAAACCAAACTCTGATTTTGCAATTCTATATAAAGGATACCATTTTGCTAGGCCATTTTGTTTCAATGGGACTTGCGCATCCATGGATTTTGGGCTCCAAGGTGGCAGCTCACAATACAATTCTTTCAATAAAACTGTAAAAAAAATGCAATTAAAATAAACTAGTGAGATGTGGTATTGAATGAAATAAATGCACGAAAGTGAAAACATTGCTAAAGCTGGTTGTGTCCCTCCAAGCCAGCCATTTGTGACTTGTGGTGGCCTTGAGGCAGGTCTCTCTCAGCCTCAAAGGAAGGCCAGGGCCAACCTCCTCTGAACAAACCTTGCCAAGAAAGCCCCAGGTTTGCCTTAGGTTCACCGTAAGTCAGGTAACCCTCCATGGGGTTTGCACCTGTTTGCAATTTGGTGGAATATGGAAACATGCATTGGCCTTTTCAGTGATGCAGCAGCTAAAAAGGCCAATGCGATTTTAGGCTGCATCAATAGAAGTATAGTGTCTAGATCAAAGGAAGTAATAGTGCCACTCTATTCTGCTTTGGTCAGGCCCCACCTGGAATACTGTGTCCAGTTCTGGATCCATGTGTCCAAAGGAGGTCGACTAAAATGGTGAAAGGCCTGAAAAGCATGAGGAGAGACTCAGGGAGCTGGAGATGTTTAGCCTGGAGAAGAGAAGGTTAAGAGGTGATAGGATAGCCCTGTTTAAATATTTGAAGGGAGGCCATACTGAGGATAGAGCAAGCTTGTTTCCTGATGCTCCAGAGCACAGGACCAGGAACAATGGATGCAAGCTCCCGGAAAAGGGATTCCAGCTTAACATTCGGAGGAACTTCCTGAGAGTAACAGCTGTTTGACAGAGGAACACGCTCCTTCCTGGGAGTGTAATGGAGTCTCCTTCCTTGGAGGCTGTCTTTAAAGAGAGGCTGGATGGCCATCTGTCAATGGGGATGCTTTGATGGAGATTTCCTGCATGGCAGAAGGGGTTGGACTGGATGGCCCTTGCGGTCTCTTCCAACTCTATGATTCTATGAACAGACTTGGTCTGGGGAGGGTGGGGGACTGGGATATGGCCTAATAAAGTCCCTCTGCTCTTTTGGTGCCTTTGCAAAGTGTCTGCTTGCCCCATCTTGAGAGCTTGCAAGGGATCAGATGGTGTTTGGTGTTGGTTATCACCTTTAAAGCCCTTCATGCCTTGGGTCCAACCTATTTGCTGGATCACCTCCTTCCATATAACCCATCCCACGCACTTAGGTCCTCTGCGAAACATCTGCTGCAGCCAATAAAAACCAGGCTGGTGGTGGCTATCCAGAAGGCCTTTTCTTCAGCCACTGCCACACTATCGAATGGCCTGTCGGAAGAGATCCAAAACATTACTAACCTTGGCAGCTTTAAAAAGGCTGTCAAGACGGATCTCTTCTGACAGGCCTTCCCTGAGTAATCCACTCCGTCTCCCACAGACACAAATCATTCTCTAGAATGCCCCCCAAAAATGCTTGTTTTAACGGTATTGTATTATTGTGTGTTTTGGGAGGGAGGGGTTAATGAGAAGTAATTTTATAGAATGTATTTTGTAATGTAAGATGTATTTTATATTATGTTTTATTGATGCTGTAAGCCGCCTTGATTCTGTCGGAGAGGCGGGATAAAAAGAAATATTAGTATAATTTCATTATTATTCATCCAGGGTGATCCTGGCATAGCAATCCTGCCAAGTACCATTCATTTTTAATATACATTCAGGTGGGTGGCACCTTGCCCCTGAGCTGGGCAGCCTGGCAGGCAGGTAAGGTGAGTCTCCATTGGAAGGGTGATGGGCTTTACAATGGAAGGAGATATGCGCCTTGCAACTCTTCCAGTGCAAAGCAGTAGATGTAGTCCCCATCCTGAGGATGGGTTTTGCAACCCCAAAGTCAAAGCAATAGAGTGAAACCCTCCTTGAAAAGCATTATCCATGGTACGGTTTTCTTACTACCATTTGGATAAGGTTGCCATCTGCTGCTCCATTCAAAGGCAGCT
>NW_024809087.1:0-3206 GCF_019175285.1 Sceloporus undulatus | reverse complement strand
TGGCCAATATGCCCACTGCCCCCCCCCCAAACGTGGGAGATTTCAGGTGTCTGTAATGAGAAGTAACATCCTGGATAAGGACATCACACATAACTTTTGTAGATCAGAGAGTGAGCCGGTTTACACAGAATTCAACCCCATTACATGAATGAGCCACATTTTCTTTCTTTAATATGTTTATTGCACTTACATTCCTGCTTTTCTCCCAAAATGGGATACAAGGTGGCTTACAATAATTTTTAAAATATTCAACTAAAACATTAATTTACAAAAGCTATAAAGAAATTAAGCGTCAGCAAAACAAAAATGTATTTAAAATAGTTCTTATATATAAAGTATATGTCTACAGAGAGAGAGCATACCATGTCACACACTGCATCTCCATAGTTAAAATCCCCCAAAGCCTACCCAAATAGAAATGCCTCCATCTGCCACAGAAAGACAGGAGGGAAGGAGCCAACTGGACTTTCAGTGCAGCCAAGTCCTACCTATTGGGAGCAGCCACGGATAAGGCTCTCTCCCGAATCCTTACTAACCCTGTCTGTGAGGATGGTGGGCCTGTGAGGAAGCCCTCCCTTTAGATGTCAATGCACACCTTGGTTTATATAAAGAGATGCGACCTTCCCAATATTAAAAACAAAAGCTTTATGCTCACACACGCAGTTTCCCATCTCCATTCCTGCTTTTTCATACCTTGGAAGAAGAGATGGGTCATTCCTTCCATGGACTTAAACAGATCTCTGTGACATCCAAACATGAACAATGTGATTTCCCTAAACGCAACTTGACGAAAACCAAACAAATATGAACTAAGGTATCAGATCTTGGTTTGTTTTAACCAGAGTTTGCCCATAAAAAGCAACGCTGTGGCTTCTCCAAAGGATTCTTTAAAATAGAGTAGGTGGAGCTAATTAGTTTGAGTCTTAATACTTTCGTGAGGAGGAGGGCAGCCTCAGATCTGACCTACATGCATTGCTATCACTTCTATCCTGACCGTCTTCAATAAAGTTCTTTTGTTTTTTCAATTAAAAAGAATTGGAAGCAAATGCTTTCAAGCCCCTTCTCCATCGAGCAAAAAGAGGAGGGCAGAGTATGAGAGCTCAAGGCTCATATACTATTCATGCCACAAGAAACCAGGGTTTTCCATTACAATAATACCAGGGCAGCATGTACATTAGATAGGGCTTTAAGCACCAAATGCTGAATGACACACTCAGTAGCACACAGAAGATATAAGGAAAACTGTCGCATGGAGCAGGTCAGTGTCACCAAGTGTGGAAGAAGAAAAAGGAAAGGTGTTTTATATAATGCCTCATATGGAGATCTCTGGTCAGCTCTATCAGTAACAGACTTCCCTCGGGTGATATTCTCCTGGCATTTTTGGACTACAAATCCCTATCAGTTCCTAAAGTGGAATGATATACACAAGTTACTGTTCAAAATATCTAGAAGATTGGGGAAAGCTCTGAGTGACTTTTCAGGGACAGAGATAGATCTTCCTTAGCTTCCTTACTGCATAAGATCCTGCACAAAAACTGAACACAGAACCTCCTACATGCAAAGCATGAACACTGTCAGTGCATTAGAGCACCTTTCTTGCAATAGGTAAAAACACATACCAGGACCTATAACCTGTAGAACAGGAGAGCCATGATTTGGAGCTGAAGAAGGGACACTCCCTTTTCAGCATGAGATTAGCCCACATGGACAGTAAGAAAATGCTTACACAAAGAGAGTTACAGGTTTTTTTTTAAATAACGTACTGAAGATGTCACAAGCTTTAGCCTGAAATCATTGGTGACCACTGATGACCTGGGAAATGTCCAGCAGATGACTGACACACGAACAGCCACATCCCACCCAATACTTTAAAAGGAAGCACCAGGGGATAGGGGTGGAACATCACTCTCCGTCTACCATTTATTACTATTCTGAGAATACAGTCATTCATTTGCTGTCACCCACTGACCACAATTCTCTGCATGGAATAGAATTTGCTGAAAATACAAAACACAGTACAACAGGGATTCAACAAAACAGTGATGAAAAACAACAAAGAGAACACCAGAAGCAGGGAATGAACCTATGGCCAACTTCTGGCAGAGTTGTGCCAGAGATTCCTAGAGAGAACATATCAGTCGAAACCTCAAATAATCAAAGCCGCAAAAGTCAAAGCTGCAAACGTGGAGGGACAACTCTACTCCATAAAGCTAAAAAGCAGCTTCATATCTTTTTGTGCTAGAAAAGGGAAAAGTGTAGAAGAACTATGTATCTTGCAAGTATTAAATTGGCATAGAATTTGGGTGAGAAGGTGAATTTAACTGAATTACGTCCAAATAGGTGTGTCTGTGAGTGTGTGTGTGCACCATCTTAATAATAATAATAATAATAATAATAATAATAAGTTTTATTTATAAACTGCTATTCTGTGTTGATCATAGCAGTGTACAGGTAAAAATTGCGAGCATGTGTGTGCACCATCTTCAAGTCGCCTGTCAACTTATGGTGACCCCATGAATTTCATGCGTCTTCTAAGGCAAGGAAAGACTCAGCCATGGTTTTGCTAACTCCTTCCTCTGAAATATAGCCTGCAGCATCTGACCTTGGTTGGCAGTCTTCCATCCATTACTACCCAGGGCTGACTCTGCTTAGTTTCTAAGATCAAATGGGCATTGGTGCCTTTAGAGTTTTTAGGCCAAATACACCTACACTACAGAGCCCTCCCCCCGAAACCATCTTGAGGGGAGAGAAGCAGGCACGAAACAACAGGCCTCT
Source organism: Sceloporus undulatus (assembly GCF_019175285.1). Lineage (NCBI taxonomy): Eukaryota > Metazoa > Chordata > Lepidosauria > Squamata > Phrynosomatidae > Sceloporus > Sceloporus undulatus. Next base: position 431 of record NW_024809087.1, on the reverse strand, counting down.
GCCTGCCAAGTTGAAGAGCCCTCCCCCCGAAACCATCATGAGGGGAGAGAAGCAGAGTTTGTTTTTTTGTTTTGTTTTGTTTTGTTTTGTTTTGGTTACTTACTTTGTTGTATATGCATATGTATGTTGTAAACCGCTTTGACTGTAGGAAAAGCGGTATACAAATAAAACTTATTATTATTATTATTATTATTATTACAAGCGAATTCCCACAACTCTTGTGCAGCTGCTGGATCTTCCCAGATACAGACACATCTTGGAAATCCTTGAGTGAAAGGGCAATAGATGGCATGGAGAGCATCACCTTCATCACTCCCAACATGGAGCCCTAAGCCTTTTCCTCATGTACTGAAGATAGACAAAATAGAATGGAAAATGGCCATAATATAGCCATAGTTCAGCATGTTTCCATTTCATTCACTTCAAAAGGA
>NW_024809086.1:0-3206 GCF_019175285.1 Sceloporus undulatus | reverse complement strand
CTTCCCCCTTCAGTGTGTCCATCCAGCTGTGGGCTGGAGACCTCTCTTTTACCTACCCCTCCATCCAGGAGCACCAATGCAAATAGCAGCTTCAGAGTAATTCCTTCTGGAATAGAAGAGGAAGGAATTGAATTACTCATCCATACCTGTTACATCCTTTATTATTATAAGCCCTACTGTTTTAGCTGACTATATAAATCTAATTAATTTATTTCCATGAGAAACAATTCATGTTTTCACTGACATACATGGGCTTAAGTTTAAAAATTTGGTTTTAAAATGTCTATCTTTGCTCTTTCTTAGCCCATCATTCCTATGTTTACTTCAAATGTCAGAGAAGGATATATCACATATGGAAACATACGTAAGTTTATACTTCCTTAGACATGTGTTTTTTATATTGCAGACCTATATGTGCTTTCTTTGAATGAGCCACATTAAATTCTGAGACTTGTTTTCACATAGAAAGAGCATAACATTAAGCTGTACATAATGTTATACTGTAGTTTATAAGCATGCAAATTCTGTATATTTTCTATTCTTGAAGATGATTAAGAGTTGTACATATGATGGTTAACCAACACAGGTTTTAGAGTATTTTAATTGGTATCAGTTTCAGTATTGTTAATTTCAATGTATTACAATTTCAAACACATAATTTCTCTGCAGTCTCTCAGTATGCAGTTCCTAACCAATTTTAATTTTCTTTATAGGACCAATGAGATGGCTTTATGAAAAGACGAGAATATTACCATTTCCTGTGTGTGGACTATTTCCAGTCAAATTTCGAACGTATATTGGGCAACCCATTTCATATGATCCAAATATAACTGCAGAAGAATTAGCTGAAAAAGTAAGTATTATATTGTTAAGGAATAAAACTTATATTCATACTCAATACAAAACACACAAAGACTTATACAAATCCTAAGAAGGTTTATAAAAATGTAAAGAAGTAGGATTTTTGTTTGTTTGTTTGTTAACTGTGGTCAGTTTGCCAGTACTTTAGCCAAAAGTGAACTCAAGTAGTTTAAGGTTTGTCACGCTAGCAATGATAAGAAAGTTTCAGGTGAACCAGCCCCTATTAACACAAACCAGAGAAAATGCTGGCGTTGAAATTGCCTTGAAGTTAATGTATACAGTACATATGGAGTTAATGTTCTAATCGGAGTAGGCAGGATATAAATAAATGAGTAAATTATTATTATTATTATTATTATTATTATTATTATTATTAGTCTTCAATAATGTTTTTCTCAAAAATGCAATTTTAGCCATTTTCCTTCTACTGCAAGAAAGACTTTTAAAACCACACAGTTTTAGAAGCCTATTTGTAATTTGGGATTGAACGAGTGCAAAATTTACACATGGCTGTTTGGCACAGAAAATGACACTTTCTGCTCAGAAAATAATATTTCTACTTGTCAAATCATGCCATTCCACTTTTCTGTCTGGTGTTTTTTGTCAAATCTATTTCATGGTAATTTTCTGGGTTACAGTAACAATTTTTCAGAGTAAACATGAAAAATGGTGCTAGGATATTCTCTGCAATTTTTAGATGTTTCCTCTGCATCTAAGCAAAAGTTTCCTCCTATGCAAAATCAGCCCATTTCATTGGGGGTTTTTGTAGAACATGACCCATATTGGAACCCCTCACACAGCTCCCCATTCAGGTGCTATTCCCACCCTTGCATTTAAAACAAATAGACTACACACACACGATCTCCATGTAGGGCTGTCTTACACCCATGAGGGGGCTTTAGTCAATAAGTGAAACCAAAACTCAGCATCTGATTAAGGCTTGTCCTGCCTCAAACTGCCTGGGACATCCAAACCATAGTGAAATTGCCTTACATACTCCTAGGGAGTGGTCTGTCTATCTATCTATCTATCTATCTATCTATCTATCTATCTATCTATTTTTAGAGAAAAGGACAATTGGGCAGTAGAGGACCCAGGGGCACAAAATAGTCTTAGGAAGTGCATGTGGCGTGTGGACCAGTTTCCTTAAGCTCCTTCCATATAACAGGGTGAGGGGGATTAGTTATCAATTACCTTTTATTTAGTCAGTGGTTCTGTTAATATTTTAAAAGATTGTGTTGGCAGTGTTACTCTAAAAGGTAGGTGATGTTGAGGGTGCCCACCAGCAATGCCAACAGCTCCTTAAAATTTGAGGAAATTATTGTTCAAAAGGAAGGCTGCAAGAGGAGGGTAACTGTGGGAATCTTTTCACCTATGTTATATCAGAAATAACTGCAGAGAATACTCCAGTTCCAGTAAAATAAATATTTTATTTAAAAACGTGCAAAGGCAGATGCAGACGTACAAGAATGGATACAAAGGATGCTTTGCTGAAGAAAACCCTATGAAATTAATGAGTTTGCCATGACAGGCAATTGAAGGCACATACAGATACACACAAACTCAAAATCTTTCTCCCTAATTCAATACATTTTTAAGTCGAGAAGTCTCAAACACTCTTTGAAGAGTAGGTACTTCAACAGATGAATTTACCTTTAGTTGTGTTCACACTTTCCATCTCTATCATATTCTTTTGAGTGGGGGCGAGAAAAACTGCACACATAAGGCAAGTGCCTTATTGCTAGTGCAATATATCATCTACCAACATGATATCTACCCTAGCATTACCATTTCCTGCACATAAAATGCTATTTTCTGCACAGAATATCCATGTGAATGTTTTGTGCAGAATAACTGTCAAAACGCAAATAATCTTCAAAGATGGCAGTTTTCAAAGATCTTTTCACAGCAGGATGAAAACTGCTGAAATTATTTGTTGCTTCCTTTAAGAAGAAAATTAGTAAATAATTACATTCCTAAATCCAATATCGTTTGTTTATGTCTATTCAGTGTTGCCAATTTCGCGACTTTCACACGAAAACGGGGACTTTTCAGAGCTTTTTGTGTGATTTTCGCGCCCTCCTCTATTTCAGTGCATTTTCGGCGACTTTCAGCTCCAGCCTGTGAAGGCTGCCTGCAGCATGCAACCAACCCCTTGGATTGTAACAGTTTCAGCCAATCAGAGAGAGGGCTGAAGAAAAAACTCTCTCTCTCTCTCTCTCTCTCTCTCCAATGACTCCCTTTGAGAGCGAGAAGTTCAGAACGGAGCAACAAGAGCAAACCAACCAACTCTTTGGAGGAATCACACTAACAGTTTTTTCAGCCAATCAGAGAGAGGACAGTGA
>NW_024809085.1:0-3207 GCF_019175285.1 Sceloporus undulatus | reverse complement strand
TGGATGAGCCCTTCCCCCAGCCATAAACTGATGAGTGATGATTGTAGCCCTATTGACCCAGTCAACAGGAAAGTTTTTGTGCCCCTGATTTGCTGTGATGTGATTGTTTCCTAAGTGGAAATACTTCAATTTCTGCACTTCAGCAACAAGTGAATTCCAGCTGGCCTTTGGCATTCTGTTTATATAAAATTGTTGAGCTGTGACTTCCTGGAATCAGTGCAACTCCTGGAAAGTCTGCTACTTGCACAACATGGAGTGGTTTCTCCTTTCTGTTCATACTTCTTGGATGGCTCCACAAGGTAATAAGGAAGACACTACTGTCTATGGAAGTTTCAGATGGGAATGATAAGGGATGCACTTCAGGAATTTGGGAATAAGAATGATGAGCTCCATCTGTTAGCCTCAATTGCTCTATGCTTCTTATGGTCAGAAACGCTAAGAAACCAGAAAGACTGTCAAAGCACATGGGAAGGATGTGCAATATGATTTGGTGCAGAGAGTAGCAGTTCTCACCAACCCTCTAACTTTAAGCATAACAAATTTGGAAATACTGATCATGGAAAACGTATACATCCGACGACACTGTTTCATGTGAAAAGAGAGGTTCTATCAGAATATGGTACGAGTCTATGAAACAGGATTTGCTTTTGAGGCAGCTTGTATACAGGGGTATCATCAGGCTTTATGATACCAGGTGTGGGGGGGGGCCTTTGGGAGGAGGAGGTGGCAGTGGCCTGCACTACCTCCTGCTCCCACTGCTCACCTCTCATGGCTTCCTTGCCAGACAGGCTCCCTCCCTGGGAAGAGCACCGGACCACCAACAAAGTCATGAGAGATGTGCTCCCCCCTCTGCCACCCTCAGTGCCATCTTGGCTCCTCCCCTTCACTTTCTTCTCACTTGGCGACAAAGCAACAATGGGAGGAGACCCCACGAGGGTGTCCCTCTCCTGTGGGGTGTCATCTGGTGTGTTCCACATCCTCCGCACCCACCCATTGACACCACTGCTTGTATAGGGTATGTTTTAGGATAACTTTCCAGCCTGAGCTAGTGATGAAATTAGCTTTAAAGCTTCTGATTTAGCTAGTGAGAAAAATCCCCAAAAGTCTGAAAACCCATCTTACTATCTTAGTAAGCAGGATTTTCCTTTTATTTCTTCTCTATTCCTTCACAGTTGGAACACACACATATGCATCACATATAGTGACATTCTCTCATTGCTACTAACAGAAACCTATGAACAACTTCCAGCTGAATGTTTGCTAATTTAGCTTTCATGTGAGATTGTCGAGTCTTCAGGCCTTCTGGGTTATTTCTTTTGGATAGCTAATTAATCTGCTTCTGGGCCAATGATCCAGCTCTCATCTCTCTGTTTAGAACATTTACTTATGACAAATCTTCCAGTCTGCACTCTTAACTGAAAGGCAGGTGATGCTTGTTGTTGTTAGCTGCCCTCGAGTTGATCCCGACTCATGGCAACCTTATGGATGACACATCTCCAAGAACCCATCCTCCACTACTCTGCTCAGATCCTGCAGATCTGTGTCTGTGACCTCCCTGATTGAGTCCATTCTCCAGCATGTGGTCTTCCTCTCCTTCCTCTCTACCTGTCCTAGCATTATTGTCTTTTCTAGTGATTGGTGCCTTCGCATGATGTGGCCAAATTATGACAGCCTCAGTTTGATCACCTTAGTTTCTAATGAGATTTTTGGCTTGATCTGTTCCAGGACCCATTTGTTTATCTTTTTGGCTCTCCACAGTATCCTAAGCACTCTTCTTCAGCACCACATCTCAAAAGAGTTGATTTTCTTTCTGCCTGCTTTCTTTCCTGTCCAGCTCTCACATCTGTACATGGTGATGGGACATACAATGATTTGGACGATTCTAACTTTAGTGCTCAGCTGTATATCTTTACTCTTCAGGATCTTTTCTAGTTGTTTCATAGCTGCCTTTTCCTCCCTAGTCTTATTTCTTACTGTAGTTACCATTGTGATCTATGTTTTGATTTCCTCATTGTCTAGGCTGAATTTATACATTTCTTCTCTGTTTTGTTTGTTTGTTTGTTTGTTTGTTTTCTTTATGTTCAGCATTAAGCTTGCCTTTGCACTTTCATCCTTGACTATCTTAGTAACTGTTTCAAGTCTGTAATGGCTTCTGCCAATATTATGTCATCTGCATATCTTAGGTTGTTGATGTTCCTTCCTCCTATCTTCATTCCTTTTTCTTCTGAGTCTAACCCTGCTTTTCTTATTATGTTTTCAGCATATAAATTGAACAGATAAAGTGATAGAATCAAGCCTTGCCTGACCCTGTTGCCTATTGGGACCCTTTTGCCTATTGGGAATATATTCTGTTCTGGCAATAGCCTCATGTACTTGGTACAGGTTTCTCATCACAATTATGAAATGTAATGGTGCCCCCACGCCTTTGAGAGCATTACATAACCTTTTGAGATCAATACAGTCAAATGCTTTGCTATACTTTATAAAGCACGCACTTATTTTTTCCTGGAATTCCTTAGTGCACTCCATTAGCCATCATATGTTTGCTATGTGGACTCTGATACCTCTTCCTTTCCTGAATCCTTCTTGCACCTCTGGGGTTTTTCTCTCCATGTATGGCTGGAGTCTATTTTAGAGAATTTTGAACATAATTTTGCTAGCGTGGGAGATTAATGCTATGGTCCTATAATTGCTGCACTCTTTTGTATTACCTTTCTTATGGATTGATATATATATATATATATATATATATATATATATATATAGACCATTTCCAGTCTGTTTGCCACCACTTTGTTTTCTATATTTGTTGGAATATTTTAGTTAAAACTACATTTGCTTCTGTCTGTGTGCATTGTAGCAACTCAATTGGGATAGCATCTGTTCCTGGTGTCCTGAATTCGATGATGTCCCCGAACTCAAAAATTTGGAGGTTGAGTGTACTTGTGTCAGAGCATAAGTCAAGTGCAAATCAAATGCAGAAACTACTTTATGAACAATGCCCATCTTCTGTAGGAGGACATATAGGTTATTGCAGTGCCTGCCATTTCTTCTTTCTTCCCTTTGTGTGTTCATAAATAAATAAATACTAAGAAGTTGATCTAACTGTTCTAATTCTTCTTTAGAGTTTTTATTGGGAGCTGAATGGAAATCAGAGATTCAGCTGTGCCAGCAACCATGTGGCTTTTTAATGAGCAACATCTTGCT
>NW_024809084.1:0-3207 GCF_019175285.1 Sceloporus undulatus | reverse complement strand
AAGCATTTCTTGGATCCCTGGTGTGCAGAAGGATGTTCTAATTGTTTGTTTGTTTGTTTTATTTGGAAAACATGCTTGCAAAAATACAGTAGAATATCTATAACAATACTAGATGAAAAGTTAAGCCTTAGGATACAACACAAATGTGCAAAAGCAACAAAAAAATCTTATCCGACATAATGATAATATAATCTCACTGATTTTATGAAATACCATATTGGGAAGTTATTAGCTACCAATCAAATCATATTCTTACACTGAAGGAAATGCAGTCCCACTGGCATTAAGACTAAACTGACAAATCATACACGCAGTTGCACTTCATTATACAAAAATGGCCTCATTGGTATAAATCATTTCTAATAGTTTTGAATGTCAGTTTTCTATTTGTTGTGAGCTGCCTTGAACTGTTGGCTGGAGAAGAAGGGTCACTGGGCTTTAAAACAAATGTGGACTACACAATGTCTGCACATCAGTAGTCTGAAGAATATTATAATTGGTAAATCAAAACCGTTATTAGCTATGCTAACCAAATGGTTCAAATTCTGGTTGGGCACATGAGGTTGTTACTATGGTTATTCATTGTCCAAAAATTCCATACATCACAGGCAGAACCTTGGAAATTCATATTTATCTTTAATATACCTTGGTAAAATTACTTTTGGCTAGTGGATTTAAGGGGGGGGGGGGGGGGGTATAAATAAATAAATAAATAAATAAATAAAGACATTCTCAAGCTGTGAGGCTTATCTCAACTGCAATTTTTTCACCCCACCAGCCAGATAACTAGCAGCCTATTGTTTTTCCTTCAATGAAATTATCCTGTCATTTAATAATTTTTTGTGTCTTCTAAAGTTCTCAGGTGAGAAACAGCAGGCTATTCAAGGGAACACTGGTTCACAACTGCTTTGAATAATTGAATAATAAGCCATCTTTAATGCGAAATATCACACTTTCAGGCTTCATAGAAGATGTGAGACTGCAGAAGCAAATGAATCACATGCGGGACATATACATGCTTTCAACCCCAATACAGATTTTCACACTTTTCCCCAAGAGAAATAGTAATTAGAACCTAATTGTCATATTAGCTGTTATTACTGCATAATAATTATATATCAGCTGCTAAACATCTTAAGCATTAGATCAGTAATGAAAAAACAACAACTCTGAATTTAAATAGGGATTAGCTTGAACCTAAACACTGCATTTCACCAGCCATTTTTTAGGAAAACAATAGGCTCTGACCAAGGGCTGAAAAAGATGGCTCATTAAAACCACCTTCCAAGTGGCTTGGGAGCACGGCATTTACACGGCGCTCCCAAGATGCTCCAAAACAAGCCATCCACCCAGATGTGCATGGCTTCAAGACACTCTGGTGGTGTAGTGTTTACACACAGCACACTGCTGGAGCACCCAGAAGCCAAAGGCAGCTCTTCCCCAGCCCAAACAGGAGCAGATCATTTCAGATCCTATTTGGGCCATGGTGTGTGTCCTTTCTACATCCAATAAAGAACATCCCCCCTGCATAGATAACCTCTTCGGATTGTCACTTTGGGGGAAACAGACTGGCATAAAAAAAAATGCCTACCAGCCGGCTTGGGAGTGTAGGATACAGATGCGACAAGCGACATGCCCCTAAGATGCCCAGAAGTCATGCCAGCACTCATACATGGGCTGGCTTCTGGGCATTCCAGTGGCGCATGCCACCACAGCAACTTGAAGCCACCCATGGGCTATGGTTGGATAGGAAAGGCCACCTTTTTTGCCAGCCCAAAAAGTAGCATCTCTTTGGCATTCCTTTTTTGGCCAGCTGCAAGTCTTCAGAAGGGAAGACTTCAAGCCACCCCCTTCAAAGGTTTCTGTTTCAGTCCTTTATCTAAGCGATAAAAAGAAGGCCATACCCTCCAGAATTTCACAGATGGGAACTAGGACATGTGTGGCAAAGCAAAATCAGAGTATGAGTAAAATGGCAAAAGTTCTTAATGAAGGAGCATGTACAAGCCAGGAGAGGCTGCTTTTACCTGAGTCTAAGAGATGAGCAAATTCTGCTCCTTCCACCCCTCTCTCCTGCTGAGTAAACTGAGTGCAAATTACCTTTAGAGTCAGCGTGGAGTAGTGGTTTGAGTTTGGGACTATGATTCTGGCAACCAGGGTTTGCATCTCTGCTTGCTCATGGAAACTGATAGGGTAACCTTAGACAAGTCACACACACTCAGCCTCAGAAGAAGGCAAAGACAAACCCTGTCTGAACAAATGTTGCCAAGAAAACTCCATGATAGCTTCACTTTAGCATCTCCATAGGTCAGAAATGTTGTGAAGGCACACAACAATAAATTCTGCACTTTGAACTCATTTGGCAATGGCTTACATAAACTGAGGACAAAGAGGGAAAATGGGAGAGAGAACTTGGAACATTTGAAAGCAACTGAGAAGGTGTGACAAGAGAGGATTAACTGGGACTTCATTTTTTATTGTTTGAAATTACTAGAAATCTCAGCTCCACAGCAAGCATCTACCTTAATCCAACAAGCTTCTCACCCTCTTTTCTGTCTGGGACACTAGGTTCAGCTCTAAAGGACTCTGGGGAAAGTAACATGGAACATACATTTTTTCTTAAAACCCAGTAAAGATTGTTGTGCTCATTGGAGGAAATACAACAGATTCCATAATACCTTGAATACTTATTCTTTCCCATATACTGATTCGGCTATTTTTTTTTCTACTGTATTCTGGTACCTCTGCAAGAATTCACTTTTGCTTAAACATAGTAGCTTAAAATGCAACAAACTGACCCATTGGGAGAAGGTCAATTTACATCTCAATGATGCTGTGATATTTCTCTCATTATCTAAACACTAAAGGGATAATTGGATTGCAATTTTTGCAGTCCAGCAGAGCTAGAGATTTATTTATTCTTTTCTTCTAATGGTTCAAATGAATGGTAAGCAGAACTAATGGTCCAAATGAGCGGTAAGACATCTAGAATCCAGGTAGAATTCAGCTATCCTGGTCATATGGCAATCGTACACTCATCATGAGTAAGGACAGTACTTAACAGTTTAGGATAATAAGAATCTTTCCTAACAGAGGACTCCCACTTTTCTACTGAATAATTATCAAAGGTTTTTCCAGAGTGAAACAGAACTGTGTTCCAAACTTGACAAAATCCTCTAGTATACAGTGTAGCTAATGCATAATGTATCT
>NW_024809083.1:0-3207 GCF_019175285.1 Sceloporus undulatus | reverse complement strand
GCGCTGTGTAAACTTACAGCGCTTTATAAATAAAGGTTAATAATAATAATAATGGGCCTTCTGGGTTTCCTCAATCTGGATGCCATGCTCGCTGCACTCTGCAAAGTTTTCTTGCATCCTTTTTAAGTGTACAATCACAGATTCGCCTTCCTGCTGTTTACAACAATATCGCCTTCTGCTGCACAGCATTTTAAACAAGGCTCCAGCTGGTTGGTTAACAGCTTCAAGAGCTTTCCAAGCTTCAAACACTGACCTCTTATTTCTAATATGATTTAGCTGGCTTGGTTCTATAGCTAAAACAATTGTTGCTCTAGCTTTTTCTTCACCAGCTAGCTGGTCTTCATCAGTAGGATCTGGCTGTTTCTTTACATAGTCCCATAAGTCCTACTTTACCAGTAAAGCTTGCATATAAATTTTCCATGAAGCATAATTCTTTTCGGACAATTTCTCAAACTTGACAGCCCTTCCATGTTTGCACTGAGTCTGCGACTTAAACAGCTGCAAACAAACACTCTGATATTGATAACCGTCTGGGCAGGTTGCCAAACAAGAATTAGCTTTCAAAAACAAACTGATAACGACAGACTTTTCTCTTCAGCCTCTAGTAATCCAAACACAGCTCACCGATTGTAGAACTAGATCTCCTACAGCTTCTTTAGCGTTGTCCACAGGGCTACTGGGCCCATAACCCTTGTTGGAGCGTAGAAAGATGCGCTCTGTCCACCACAACCACCTGCAGAGTTGAACCACGTCGACAAGACTCCAGGGAGAAGGAATTTAAAGAGATGTCTGCAAAGGTATTCAGGCCAAGAAGGAAAATCTTTCTTCACCACTGCAAACGGCTTGAGAAATAACGACAAGGGCACTTCAAGCTTTCACTCTACACGAGGGCTTTAATAAATAAGTTACTTTACCAACTAAACAACCATAACAACAAAACAGAGAGGCAGTTACTCTAACACCAACTGTCATAACTGACACTCTCTCTCAGAAGGAGTGACTGCATCAACATTCCATAATACAAGTGTCAGCTGTCAACTGTCACTGGAACTTTAATAGGTTCTGCTACAGCTCCATCTTGGTCACATACATGTCATTTCCTAACAACTCCCTCCGCAGCTGACCTAAGCTTGTCAGTCTCAACCCATTTGTATGATTTGCAGAGACCATGAAGGACATGTTGCTTGCCTGTAACGGTATTTCTTCGAGTGGTCATCTGCGAATCCCGCCCGTCCTCCCCTCTGTGTCCTGCTCTTCATTGGCTCATTCTCATGTCAATTTTGGAACTGGGGAAAGAGCGGGAACACAGGGGCTTTATAAGGGATGGGTGGAGCTACCGCCAAAACGTTGCTAAAAGTTGCAAAGTAAATTTTGCTCAGTGATTCCAGAAGGTTCTGGACAGCACTGAGCAGGCGCAGTACAACCCATTTGTATGTATTCGTAGATGACCACTCGAAGAAATACCGTTACAGGTAAGCAACCTGCCCAAATGTGTGTGTGTGTGTGTGTGTGTGTGTGTGTGTGTATGACCCCATTAATCCCAATCTAATATGATACCATATGAAAATATAATAAGCATAAACCCATTAACAACATAATACAATATAAAAATACCAATAACTCTCTATGTTTCCCCCTCCTTTTACAAAGACCAGTCTTTTAAACTCAAGCCTCTGATAGAAGGGTGATTCCCACACTTTCCAATCCTAGCAAACAATCACATTCTTCAGCCATGATCTCCCTACCTCTTTCTAGTATCTTCTATTAAAGCACATATTAAAACACATTAATTTAACCCACTATAAATCCCATCTATCTTAACTCTAATCTAAACCTAAACCTATAACCCTTATGGCATGAATCCCTAAATGAATAGATGCATGAATAAAGGGATTCATGACATATTGTGACTTCAGGCTGATGCTCCTTGCCTAAAGGACTCAGACTGGCCCAATTTGAACTCAGGCTCATGCTCCTTTCCTGATGGATTGATACTGGCCCGTTGTGACTACAGGCTCATGCTCCTTACCTGAAAGACTGAGACTGGCTCATTGGGACATATGCTGATGTTACTTGCCTGAAGGAATGAGATGGCAGAATTGTCACTTCAGACTAGTGCTGTATACCTGAAGGATTGGGATTGGCCCATTGCGTGTCAGAAACAGTGTATAAGGGTTCTGTCATAAAGGGTAAAAATATTAACATTTGATTATTAGAGTTAAAGTAGGAATTATAGTTATAGTTCATAGTAGGTAGTGTAGAGTGATGGGTTATAGAAAGCACGTAATGGAAAATGTTAGAAAGACAGATGGAGTGGCTTTTAGATGAGGGAGGGTGTTTGGAAAGAGGGCTGGAGTTGCAGCTGTAGATGGTTCTCAATGAGGAGTGAAGCTGGCTTGGGAACACCGCTCTTCAAGGTGAGGCTGTCTGGGAGAAGGGAAGGGAAGTACACACAACCTTAGTATCTATGCAACCTCTGCTTGTGTTGCTTAACTTGGAAATTGGTGGCTGGCTTAGGGAGCGGTTGAACAAGTTCCTTTGGACTTCAGACTTTGCAAAAGGGTGTTAATGGATGTTTCTGTCTGGATTCACCAATAAAGCTTCTTTTGTTTCAAATGAGTTTTAATTTTTGAGCACAGGACTGACTCCAGATCTCACCGTTTGCAAAGTCTCACAGTTTTAACTCCAATGGAGACCCAGGAACAAGAAGAGTTCATGGAGAACCCGGTGGTTCTGGAGATCCTGGTGGTGGAGGAGCAGGTGCCTTCTTTAGAGGAACTAGGGCCAAGCCCAAGACTGGGAAACCTCCTGAAGCTCACACCACTGGAGGATTTGGGTTTCTGGCCCCAGACTGGGGCAAAGAGACAGCCTGGGACCTGGCAGTGGGGGAGTTGCTTGATAGCCATCCCAGGACAGAAGAACCCCAGGTAGACGTTTATTGAATGGAGGAAGACAGAAAGGAATTAAAGGACCGTATGAAGTGGATGGTGCCCAAGTTAAAGATGTAAGACAAATGTGTGAGTTCTGACTTAAACCCAGAGCTGAAGAACCAAAGAACCAAGGAATGGTGTTTTAAAACAAGAACTAAACAAGATGGTTCCGCCCAGAGCATTGATGTGAAGGAGGGATTTGGCAACTGAGATGAGGAAAGGCTGAGGAATTTGGAATCTGAAGCGGGGAGATGTTCAGGTGTGTCGAACTATGACC
>NW_024809082.1:0-3207 GCF_019175285.1 Sceloporus undulatus | reverse complement strand
TAAATTACTTCAGGAAGAGTAACTATCTCAGGTTTATGGCATCCAGTCGCTACAAATTACTTTTGGAAGAGTACCCAAGTTTATAACTTCCTACCAATATAAATTACTTCAGGAAGAGTAACTATCCCAGGTTTATGGCATCCAGTCACTACCAATTACTTTAGGAAGAGTAATTACCCAAGGTTATAACTTCCTACCAATATAAATTACTTCAGGAAGAGTAACTATCCTAGGTTTATGGCATCCAGTCACTACAAATTACTTTAGGAAGAGTAATTATTCAAGTTTATGGCCTCCAACTATTAGAAATTACTTTTGGAAGAGTAACTTCCAACTTTTCTGGATACAACGAAACGTCGATTGAACCCAAACCACTGCAATGTAAAAAATGTAACGCTGCTGCGTGCAATCCTTACCAGGTCCGAGTCCGAAGCTGAGGAAGGCGAAGACACAGGCCATGCTGAGGTAAGGGGCCCACCAATGGACCTATATTAGGAATGAGGGGGGTCTCTGGCTGTAAAGGAGGTTTTGAGGGTCCCTTCCCGTCCCCAGAGTGACCACTAACCCTCCCTCCGCTCCACGTCTGCCATAGGCCTTGTCAGGCACGAATCCTACGCAGTCGGCGGCCATTTTGTTTGCGTTCGAACCTGTAAGCTGAGGGAGACGGTAAGGATGGCACATCAGAGAGTCATCAGCAAGTAGCCCCCCAGGATCAGGGCCCTGCACCCCATCGACTCGATCAGGAAGCCCTATGAACAGAAAGAGGAAGTGTGCATTTTCTTCATGTACAAAATCCACCCTGCACGGGAATGGCGCCGACTTATGCATGTGAGGGCGGTGAGGCACTCGCAGGCCCCCGTCCCCAGCGTCACATAAGGGATCTTCTCATGTGGGATCCCCGCTTCCTCGAAGACGTAACTGGCGTAGAAGTAGATCTACATTAAAAAAATGATGGTTGCGTTTTCGTAAAAAGGGTAAAGGGGGCGAATAGGCATTCCACGTGGCGGCGCTGTCTCTCACCGCATTGATGCCGCTGAGCTGCTGTCCCAAGGTCATGAAGACTATGGCGAGGAGCTGCCAGGGCAATCTTCAGTCGGTAAAGAGCTGCCATGGATGCTTGGCCTCCTGCGTGCCCAGCGCCTAGCGCTCCCCATGGATGTCTGCCATTTCGCACTCAGAGTCCCAAGCGCCTTTGAAGAAGCGCAGCGCTATCAGGAAGAGATCAAGGAAGGAAGAAGGGAGGGAGGGAGGGAGGATGGAAGAAGGAATGGACAAAGGAAGGAAGGGAGGAAAAAGGGAGAAAGGAGAGAAGGAAAGAAGGAGAGTAAGGGAGGGAAGAAGGAGAGAAGGAAGGAAGGTGGAAGTAAGGAGAAGGGAGGAAGGAAGGAGAGGGAGGAAAAAGGAAGAGAGAAAGGAGAGAAGGAAAGAAGGAGAGGTAAGAGGGGAAGGGAGGAAGGGAGGGAAGAAGGAGAGAAGGAAGGAAGGTGGAAGTAAGGAGATGGGAGGAAAGAAGGAGAGGGAGGGAGACAGTAGAGGGAAGGAAGGATAGAAGAAGGAAGGGAGGGAGGGAGGAAAAAGGAAGGGAGAAAGAAGAAGGAAACATAGATGAGAAGGAGGAGAGAGATGAGAAGGAAGGAATAGAGAAGGAAAGAAGGAGAGGAAAAGGGGAAGGGAAACGGAGGAGGGAGGAAGTAATTGAGAGAAGGAGGAATGACAAGGTCTCAGTAGAGAGAATAAACCGATGGAGGTAGGCAGCGCGAAGACATAAGGATGAGAGGAAATTGGAAGGGACGGATGTGAGGGAGGGAAGAAGGAGCGCAGGAATGAAGGAACAGGAGTAAGTAGAAGAGAAGTACAACGGATGAGGGCTTGAGGAAGAAGGAAAGAAGGAGAGGGAAGAGGGGGGAGGGGGGAGGGAGGGAGGGGAGAAGGAAGGAATGAAGGTGGAAGGAAGGAGAGAAGGAAGTACTGTAGAGAAGTAAAGAAGGAGAGGGAAGAGGGGAAGGGAGGGAGGGAGGAGACAAGGAAAAAGAGATGGAAGGAGGGAGGGAGGATAGAAGGAAGGAAGGAGGGAGAGAGAAGGAAGGAAGGACAGGAAGAAGAGAGAAGGGAGAGAGGAGAGAGAAGAACAGAGGAAGGAAGGAATGAGGAGTAGGAAGGAAGGTGGAAGGAGTAGGAAAGATGGAAGCAGGAAGGAAGGAAGGGGAGATTAGGAAGGATTCAAGAAGAAAGGAAGTATAAAGGAATGAAAGGAAGGAAGGAAGGAGAGAGTACAGAGGAAGGAAGGAAGGAAGGTAGGAAGGGAAGAACGTAGAGCTGAGTTAAGCTGAACGTGGACTCTTCTTTTTCCAGGAAGGGAGGAAGGGAAGGGCAAGTGAGGAAGTTGTGTGTGCTCCTTCTTCCTCTTCCTGCCCTCACCTCGCAGGCACTTCCCTTCTTCCTGCCGGTCAAGGAAGAGGAAGCGGGGGCTTTCCGGGAACCAGGGGAAGGTCAGCAGCTGGAGGACGGCTGGCAGGCAGCAGGTGGACAGCAGCAGCGGCCATCTCCCTCCCCCCCCAGGAGCTCCCTGCGGAGGAAGAGGAAGGGTCAGCGGCTTCACTTGACCCCTTGACCGCCACCTTGACCCTCAGTCACTCACTTGAGTCTGACCACTTAACCAATCAGGATACCTCCAGTCAGGAAGATGGAGCTGCCCATGGCCACTGCCCCGCGAAGGTACTTTGGGGCGGACTCCCTGATGTAGAGCAGCTGGACGCAGAGGCCGACCCTGAATGGACAGAAGCAGCGGTCACTCACGGACTGACTGTTGCCTTGGGCCGGGTCTCGGGTGTGGATCCCACTCACCCGTGTTGATGCCGATGAGGAAGCATCGGAGGATGAGAAGCTCTTAGAGTCTGGTGCGGAAGCTGAGGTCCATCAAGATGGCCGCAAGAATGGCCAGGAAGTTGTTGTTTAGCAGGGCCACCTTCCTGGGAAGGAAGAGGAATGGTTAGGTGGAAAAGGAAGAGGAAGAGGAAGGGAAGATGTACCTCAGTCGCAACTACTGGGGACTCTACACAAAGAAGGGAGGGAGCGAAGGACAGTAAAGAGAGATGGATGGAAGGAAGGAAGGAAGGATAAGTAGAGAAGAGGGGAAGGAAGGAAGGATGGATAAGGAGATAAGGGGAAGGAAGGAAGGAAGGAAGGAAGGAAGGATAAGTTGAGAAG
>NW_024809081.1:0-3207 GCF_019175285.1 Sceloporus undulatus | reverse complement strand
CCTCCATCAGGGCAGCGGCCCAAGAGGACTTCTCTCCGCCGCTGGAGCAGCGTTTTTTGGAGGGGCGGGGCCGGTGAGAGCGGCCCCATAAAGCCGGCTCCCGGCCTCCCCACCAGAGACGCCGCCGCTCGCCCTCCTCCATCAGGGCAGCGGCCCAAGAGGACTTCTCTCCGCCGCTGGAGCGGCATTTTTCGGAGGGGTGGGGTTTGGTTAGTTTGGTTAGTAATGCTGGGCCTATACTGTTTGGATATGTTATTGCTGTTATGTAATATTGGTTGTTCTGAGACATGTATAGATTTTTATCTTGTATTGAATTGTATTGCTGTCCTGTAGTGAAATGTATTGTTATTTGTTATTATGCTGTGCTTGAAATATGTAATGCTATGCCATTGTTGTATTTTTATCTTTGTATTGTAGTACAGTATTTTGAGATGTATTGCCATTGATGTTATGATGTTTTTGAGATATGCTGTATTATGTTATTGTTTGCGAATTGCTGTAAACCGCTTTGATTAATTCATTTTAGAAAAGCGGTATACAAATAAATCTTATTATTATTATTATTATTATTATTTCCAATGTTGTTCTTGGTGTCTGCCTTCCAGTTGTTTCCAGGTCTTATGGTGAACTTATGGGAGTCTCTGAAGGGCTTTTCTTGTCAGGTTCCTTCAGAGTGGGTTTCCCATGGCCTTCCTCTGAGGCTGAGAGAGTGTGACTTGCACAAGGCTTCAGTTCTTTTGGAAGCCTTTTTGCTTTATCTTCTAGAAGGCGGCTGAAGTGTTGCTTCTTGCTTTGAAGAAGGAGAGGAACCTTCTGGCATCCAAAAGGCTAACATTCTCTGGAGTTATATCTGATAATATATATAGATAGGATTGCAATACCTGTTCATTTATTAAAAGGTTTTGAGAGGAACAAATACCTAAAAGAGTCTAAAGGCCAGTTGGGCAGTTTAATGATTACAGCATAGCATGGCCAAGCAATCTGATAAAGAGGAACAATGGGATTGTGAAGGATTAACCAGAACTGTAGAAACTTGTCAGGAAGGCAGGAAGATAGGAATTAGTCAATAAACTGGTATTGGAAAATGTTGAAAGTTAACCAAAGAAGAGATGCTGTTTAAACTATGCTTGCATTTTTGAATGTATAAAAGGTTTGAAGAAAGACAATTGGGGGTGACAGTCTTGGAATTGCCATGTAGGCAGCTGTCACCCCGTACGGAGATTAAAGATGTGCTTATTTTGAGCTACAGTTGGACTCTGAACTTTCTTTGTTTCTGAGTGCTCCAAGGACCCTTCCAACTTAGGTTAGGAGGGCTTGCTACCCTCCCCCTTCATTTTGAAGGACTTCCTGACAGTAAGACATAGGAGTCTTACTGACAGTAAGAGATAGGAGTGTTGAGGGAGAACTGAATAGGTTTTGGGGAGCTGTGATCCAAACACATGGCACAAATATTCCAGTTGGAGGCTGTATCCACACTGGAAAAAGAATTCAGTTTGACACCACTTTAACTGGTTTGTTGTGGCACCAGAGCCAAAGAACCAAAACAACTCATGCTTACACTATTAGTAGCTATATATATATATATATATATATATATATATATATATATGCCACCTATCTATCTATATACATTATTTCCAATTCTGTGTCTTCTCTGAAAAGGATGAAAAGGAAAGGGAACCACAAAAAGGAGGTGAACTCCTGGGAATCATCAACCAATCTCCATAAAGTTGCCTTATTTCTCCTGCGCAGAGCCTCCCTGCCTCCAGGTGGCGCTGCTTCCCTCCTTCTTCCTCTCAAACTCAAGGCTGAGGCTCCCCCTCCCTCCCTCCCTCCCTCCCAGAGACAGAAACCCAATGGAAGGGGAAGGAGGGCAGGGAGGGGTGGGAGGGCCCAGGGGCGGGACCATGCAAATTTGGGACCAATGGGGAAAGAGGAAAAAATGTAATATTTTTCAGCTGTCTTGCAATTTCAGTGCACTGCCCAGCAGGTGGCGGTGTTTCCTTCCCTCCAGATTGAGACCCCCGCCTCCCACCCAGCATCCATGGAACAGACACACACAGCGACTGAGGTTGAGAGGAATAGTGGGTGTGGTCAAGGGTGGGGCCATGCAAATTTTGGGCCAATAGGATGGGAGAATAACCTCAAAGTATCTCCTGGGGCTGAAGCGTGCCCCTGGAGGCGAGGCTGTGAGGGCAGGGAGGGTTTGGGTTGGGGGCCATGGTGAGGTCCATGGGTGAAGGAGGCTTCTGGGGCCAGAGGGGGAGCGGAGGAGGAGGGAGGGCTGGGGCCAGGCCAAGGTCTCACTGTGGCCTGGAAGGACAGCCCAAGGAGAGGGGTCTCTGGGTGGCCAGAGAGAGAAGACATGCAGCATGCATGGTTTCTGCTGCTTTTGGTGGAGAGGGTCTTCTAGTGTCATGGTTTTTTTTGGACTGAGTTGTCTGAGATGTGTTTTTGGAGATGAAGAAGAATTGTATACAGTAGTAGATTTCTTTTCTCTTGGCATTGTCAGCCTTTTTGTATCTTGTTGCAACAAAAAAGGCAGCAGAGCAATGGCCTCCATCAGTTTCCTTTCTCCTTATTGGAGGCCATCCTTGAGGGAGCCTTGGACAAAGGACTTTGCAAGAGCTCTTCTCAGAGGAAAAGAGAAAGGAGAAGGTGACTCTGTGGATGATGGGCTCAACAGTCGCTCAGTCATACGCAGAGTTTGCACCACTTCCAAAGGCATGTCAATCATTTCAATTAATTCCTTTTGGGAAAGGACTCTCCAGTGGTTCCCTATGGAAAAAATTTCTCCTATGATTATTATTATATTCCACTTAATCCTTTGGAATCCAAGCGGATTTCAACAATAAAAGCTCTAAAAACCACTATCCCTTGTAATATAAAAAGAGATTAAACCCAAGAACATTAAAACAATAGGATAAAATAAGAGTTAAAATCAATAGAGGATTTGTAGGAAATTTGTAAGAAAGAGGAAAGGAAAAGTAGGAGGAAAGTAGGGTAATAATAGGGGGGAGGAAGGTAAATAGAGGTGGACTTAGTCCGGAAGGGCCTTCCGGAAGAGATCCGTCTATGGTTCCCTATGAGTAAGTATGGTTTCCCAATGGGCAAAGGGCTGTCTTTTCTTTTAGGAGGTCCCTGTGGAGTTTGCTATGGCTCCAGAATAGACTAGAATAGGATCCTTGTTAGGGTCCTAGACTCTGG
>NW_024809080.1:0-3208 GCF_019175285.1 Sceloporus undulatus | reverse complement strand
ATATTATATAATAAATAATAATAAATAATATTATAATATATAATAAATATATTTAATAAATACATATTTAAATAAATATATATAATAAATATAATAAATATAAATATAAATATAATCAGTTATAGTATATTATAATTTATATATACACACATAAAGTGTCTGCTATATAAAATTTAAAATTTGGCATTATATAATTATATTATATAAAAATTATATTTAAAATTATATCAAAATTTAATATATATATGTATGTGTATATATATATATATATATATGTATATATGTATGTGTATATATATATATATATATATATATATATATATATATATATATATATGGCTGCCATGATCAAAGCTGTGCCTTGTATTAATTAAAGAGACCCCAGGGTCTACTTTCTGGCTTGGGATCCTTCGAGATCACAAGGCTGCCTTTTATTTCCTTGGGGCTCCTGTCATCTTAATTAATTAATGCAAACGAGTGAGTGCTAATTACTCCGTTTGGGGAGATGGAGGAGGAAGGCAAGGCTTAAGGAATTCAGAAGATCAAGGGATATCAAAGGCAAGTGTTCCTCATCGGTCTCCCATCCAAGGACTTTTAGGGACTATTGACTTATGGAGACCCCATACATTTTCCCATAGGGTTTTATTAGGCAAGATTTAATTAATTTATTCCAGTTTTCGCAGAAACCATTCCAATATTTTCGCAAGTCCAGTTCCAGGTTTTTCCCATAACAAAATCCTGATGGGGGGGGCGCAACCGATTCCACTTCCATATTTTGTTTTATATTATTTTATATTATTTTAAATTTTTATATTATTTTACATTATTTTACATTGTTTTACATTATTTTATTTTACATTATTTATATTATTTTATATTTACATTATTCTATATTATTTTACATTTTTATACGTATTTTATATTATTTTACATTATTTTATTTTTTACTATTACATTATTTTATATTTTATTTTACATTATTTTACATTATTTTATATTATTTGACATTATTTGACATTATTTTATATTATTTTATATTTGACATTATTTTATATTATTTTATTACATTATTTTACATAATATTTTATATTATTTTTGCATAACCCATTCCAGTTTCTGCAGAATCTGTTCTAGGTTTTGCACAGATCTGAAGGAGCTTCTTGAACCCATTGAGGAACATAGAGACCAAAGACCTGAATATCCTGGAAAACCTGGACCAGATTTAGCTTCCCTCCGACCCGGATTCGGTCAGATTTTGCCTCTGCACCACGTGACGGAGACACCAAGCGTTGTGTTTGTGCAACGCGTGCCTCTGGGGTTTTTTCATGAGCCATTAACAACTGAAGCGGCGTTATTTATGAAACCGCGTCGCTCTCCAGAGACCGGATAATGAGCTGGAAAGCGAAGGAAGGGAATTGGGGCTGCCTTTGAAGAAGCCTCTGCGTCTTGTGTGGGTGTTTTTGTGTCTCTGAGGATGAGACACAAAGTTGTGCGCTAATCCCATTCTGCCTTTGTTAGGACACTTCCAAACTTCTTTCTCCTGTGCAGGAATACATAGAATAACGAAGATAGAAGGGACTACTAAGGGTCATATTTATATTATTATTTATATATTTTATATACTTTATTTATTATTGATATATTCCTTATAAACTATTATTTGTATACTATTTGCCCCATCCATGCAAAATATATAATTTTATATATTATATATTAATTTTAGTTATATTTTATTTATTTATTAGTATTTATATATTATGTTAATAAATATTCATAACATATATTTTATATATTTTATTTATTATTTATATATTATTTATTTTTAAGATCACCTGAGTTTACAGTCCTAGGTCCAAATCTGGAAATGTTTAACTGAAACCCCCAAGTCTTATTCCCAAGTAAATATTTTTTAAGGAAGGGAGCTTCTGGCATCAGGACTCATGCTGTTCGTGTGTCATCACATTTCAGTTGTCTGAAGAATGGGTGGATTCATTCAGTGCTGGCATCCACTGAAATGAGATTATTTAATTTTATACTAAACAAATATTAATTATCTTACTTAAAATCTGTCTTCTTCACGTTGGACAGCAGATGCAGTACTCAAGAAACATGTGTGCCTTCAAGCCATTTCGAACTTATGGCGATCCTATCATGGGATTTTCTTAGTAAGATGTGTTCAGAAGGGGTTTGACTTGGCCTTCCTTTGAGGCTGAGAGAATGTGACTTGCCCATGGTCACCCAGTGGGTTTTCCTGGCCAAGCAATGGAAGCAGTACTTAAGAAATAGAATAGCAACATATAATGATCTCCCTTTAAAAATTACACACACACACACACACACACACACACACTCTTATTGTGACTCACTTCTCAAGATTGATGAAGACAGCTAGTTGTTCAGAAGAGGTACATAAAACAAAAGTGAAAGAAATCACTAATACCTCACATCTGTAATTATTCGGTTAGTGGAAGCATTGACGCCCCCTTGTTGTGGGGGAGAGGCTTGCGTACCCTAATGAAGCTGTGAGCTATGCTGGCGGTGGTATAATAGCCACCGGCAGGGCCTCCCAGGCCAGACAGGTCACAACCAAAGGGTCTGACCAAGAGTGCCAAAGGGCAGGATGGGCTCTCTAGCCTTATGGCAACCATCCTTGGAGAAGGAAAACTCTAATCCCAAACCCGGGCAGATGGTGCTCGTCTAACCCTGCAAGGTCAACCATCTCAGAGAAGGAAACTCTAATCAAACCTACGACCCAAGGACCTTGCTGCCACTGTCCATGCTTGTCAAGGCCTCAACAGACGAACCTCTGGTTTAAAGGGTGAGGCCAGTTCTGTGCACACTGTGCTCCACCAGAAGAATCCATTGCACAGGCTTGAAGGACACATCCAATCTCCGAAAAAGCCCTGCAGCGATAGGCGAGGGACGAAACGGCAGGTGTAAAGATGCACTGGAAGCTGCAGACCCAACCCTGCATGCAGGCGGTTCAGGACTTTGGTCGCTCGAGACTGACCGGGGATGATAGTCTTGTTTGGCAGCATCCTGAATGACCAAGCAGCCTTTTTAAAGGAGAGCACTGCTTGCTCCATATGGAGAGGGGCCTAGAAAAGGTGGCCTAAAGAAAGCTCATCCCCAACAACTCGGTTGGCTAGCCGCGGCCAACGGGAATCTTCTGATGCGGTCAAACAAAGACAAAGAGACAAAGGCACAC
>NW_024809079.1:833-3208 GCF_019175285.1 Sceloporus undulatus | reverse complement strand
AATTCACTAGGTAGGTGATTAAAGAGGTAAAAAGCCATGTTCCTGTACTGAGATGATGAAGGAATGGCTGTGATAGTAGAGTCCACTTCTAAGGAAGAACAGTGAAGTATAGGATTAGTTTGACATATACATGGCTCTGCCTTAGGCATTATTGATAAACAATATTAATAGAGTAGATTATCACATTGCAGATTTTGTAATTAATTTAAAATGCAATTATTAGCAAACAAATTGTTTGGGTTATTATTGTAATGATGTGTAATATACAAGGTGGCACTGACATGTATTATTGGTTTTATATTGCTGTTCTTATGTTGTAAGCCATTTTGGCTGTACAGTGGACCTTTGTTATACGCTGGGGTTTGGTTCCAAGATCCCCCGTGGATAACAAAATCCGTGGATGTTCAAGTCCCATTAAATATAATGACATAGCAAAATGGTGTCCCTTATAAAAACTGGAAAGTCAAGGTTTGATATTTGAAATTTATACTTTTTTTGAACATTTTCAAACCGTGGATGCTTGAATCCATGCATAAAAAATCTGGTTTTAAGAAGGGCTGACTGTACTAAATGGAAAGATGGTATACAGATTTAACATGCTGATTATGACATTATGGCATAGTGCAGGATTATATCACATTCACAACTGATTGCTTGGGTTGGTTATCACTAGTTTGATTGGATCACTGTAGAGGACTGTAAGAGAGAGAAAATGCTTGAGCAAGTTGGTGGTGCACCAACAAGCATTCAGACCCCCACTACCCATAGATTTTTGCTTCTATGGATAGATTCTATTGAACACTAATGACCAGAATGACCATCATTTACCAGCATTATTTTCTCCTTCCATCTTTGATCTTGTGGAAGTGGGTGCATATATAGCAAACTGTTCATGGCAAGCATTCACATTCTGATACAGTATTTGAGTGTTACTCAAAATGGTGATATGTGGGTTGGTGCTAGTTCCTGAGCCATCTGTTGCTGGTCCTTGGAGAGCTTCCAGGGGAAAAAAAGGAAAAGTGCTATCCAATGGGCACAAATATGGTTCCAGTCCCCAGAAAATTAGGAAGAAAATTGTCAGTCCACCACATCAGATTGCCTGTGAAGCACTCCTCTACACTACACAGAATGCTAGTAATAAAATGCTAGTACATCACTTACATGAGAGGATTACAATTCATCCAGTAGTCCAATGGAGGCTAAGAGGAGTCCATAAGTGAATCCATGAAATGATTATGATGTAAACACTGTATTTAGTATAGCTGCACCATCACATGCCACCAGCCTTGAAGGAGAAGTGCTCCAAACTGGCACCAGTACTTTATTCCTCCTGCTATCACCAAGACTGGTGATGGCTGGTTGTTTTAACTGACTTGGGACCTTCTGTTTCTCCAGTGATGACTTAGAACTGAGCTCCTTACACTAACTAGTGAAATTGGCCAGTTATCTCCCAGATAATTCTGATGACCAGAAGCTTACATAAAATGTCTACAGCTTATAGAGAGTAATCACTGTTGTGAAATGGTATAAGGTCTCTGTACAGAAGCCAGTTCCAAACATTCTGTTCCACTTTCTTAACCATAGACTCATAGAGCTGAAAGAGACCACAAGGACCATCCAATCTAACCTCTACCATGCAGGAATACACAATCAAAGCACTGATGGCCAATCTGTCTCTGTTTAAAAACCTCCAAAGAAGGATTCTCCACCATCTTCTGAGGCAGTGTATTCTACTGTCAAACAGCTCTCACCATGTGAAGTCAAAGGCTTTCATGGCTGCCATCCATAGTTTTTTGTGGGTTTTTCAAGCTATGTGGCCATGTCCTAGAAGATTTTCTTCCTGAAGTTTCGCCAGGAAGATGCCAGCCACAGATGCCGGCGAAACGTCAGTAAGAAAATCTTCTAAAACATGGCCACATAGCCCCCAAAACCCACAAAAAAAAACTATAGATCTCACCATATTTCTCATGTTTAGGTGGAATCCCCTTTCCTGTAGTTTGAATCCATTGCTCCATGTCCTAGTCTCTGGAGCAGCAGAAAACAAGCTTGCTCCTTCTTCAATTTGACATTTTTCTTAATATTTAAACATGGTTCTCATGTCACCTCTTCAATTTTCTCTTCTCAAGGCTAAACATACCCATCTCCCAAAGCTGCTCCTCATAAGGTATAGGGAGGTAATACTCCATCACACTCCAGCATAACCCAAAGACAAAAAAAATGAGGTCAGGGCTATGCTGAATCCTCAAAAGCTTGGGTTATTGCAGAAAGGAATTTTGCATCCAACCAAAATGTCTCTACTTTATTGTGTTGTACCAGAAAATGTGTGCCATGCTCTTCATGTGTGGAAAGTCTCTACATAATTATTATTATTATTA
>NW_024809079.1:0-823 GCF_019175285.1 Sceloporus undulatus | reverse complement strand
TTATTATTATTATTATTATTATTATTATTATTATTATTATTATTATTATTCTATTTCCCATCAATATCAGCAATACAGTCTACAAAATACATAAAAGATTAAAAACATCACCATATAACCACAATACACAGTGAAATACAGTACAGTACAATACAATACTAGTCAATGCTAGTCGGCCAGCAATATTACAGTAGAGGAAACAACGCATCTGATTCATCTGTTTTTCCGTATAATCTAAACGGGGTGGGAATCTTCACTATAGCAGGTCAGGTGGATATGCCCACTGGAAGAGATCCGTCTTTAATGCCTTCTTAAAGGCTTCTAATGATGTAATGAGACGGATCTCTTCCGGCAAGTTGTTCCATAATTTTGGGACCGCGGCTGTAAATGCTTTTTGGGAAGTAGTGACCAGTCTGGTGTTGGTTTTTTTGTATTCCAGCAATTTCTTCCCTGAGGTTCTGAGTGTGTGGAGCGGATTGTGTAGGGAGAGGCGTTCCCTTAAGTAACTTGGGCCCGAGCCATGTAGGGCTTTAAAGGTGACAACCAACACTTTGTATTGTGTCCGGAAGCTAATCGGTAGCCAGTGTAAAGATTTTAGTATTGGTGTAATATGGTCCGATCTTGATGTTCCCGTGACCAATCTAGCTGCAGCATTTTGGATTAACTGAAGCTTCCGAACTTGGTACAAAGGTAGCCCCATGTAAAGCACATTACAGAAATCTAAATGAGAGATTACCAGTGCATGCACCACTGCTTCAAGGTCTCTCCGAGCCAGGTAATGAGAGGCGCCCGCAGCGTTTGTTCTCCTGCTTCAATACACTAC
>NW_024809078.1:0-3208 GCF_019175285.1 Sceloporus undulatus | reverse complement strand
TTAACATTTTGTCCTGGACCATATTTAGTAAAAAATATCTCCAGCTCTAATACAAATTGACTTTTAAATATTTGTTGAAATATCATATTGTGAATTTGGCACCCAAATTTCTTGACTTTACGGCCATATATGCTGGAACGCTCCTTCGGCTGGATTGCATTTCCAGCATTTTCCATTTCCACTTTTATACGTTTTTTGCCAATCTGTTCGGAGTCAAGTTCCATCTCTGGGTCATTTTATAAAAAACATTTTCTTTCATTTCCATTCATAATGTAAATTTTAAATCCATAGGCTTTCTCCCATTTTTGGAGCTGAATTTTGTGACCAATATTTTAGTTTGCCCTTTATAACTGGGTTTGCACGTGAGTTCCTTGTTAAGAAGCAAAAAGAAAGGAGATTCCACCCAAAGATTTGGAAGAACCTCTTTATTGTAAGAGAAAGAGCCGGAATATGCGTTGGATGGGTGTCTCTTTAGTGGTGCTGGAGTTGTGTATTCCGGCATGGCTTTGTGGGTTTGGAAGAGAAGGCCTTGGGACTTCCTTCCCTGTAAATTTCCCTTCTTTCTGGGATTCAGGGCAGGCAGTGGCTCTTGCAAACAGGTCTCCTTTTCCAAAAGACAGGAATGCAAGAGAGGCTGGCAGAGAAGGGCATCAGGGCACCATCCCTGGGCCTTTTCTTCTATTATCACATGATGGAAATTGGAAGTATAATCCAGTGTCATCCTGGACGCTCCTATTCCCAGGCTACTTCGCATTCAATTCGTTGTTGTTTGGTGTGATATGCATGTCTGTTTTGGTCCTGGTATTTCTCCTGCATCAATTCCAATGATCCTCCATTTTGTTTTGACTTCGGGTCCTAGGTCTCCCCAGGCAGCCGGGAGGAAAAGCAGCTGTTTTTGACAGGAAAGAGTGGCTCTCCATGAGGTGCCCTGCAAGCTCTCTCTGCCCAAAAGGGTGGGCTTGGGGCTTGCCATGCTCCTGGCCCCTTGTGCCCCTCAGGTACCTTTTTGCCTCCCTTCCTTCCTCCAGGGCCAGGGGGCTTCAAAAAGAGAGAAAAATCCCCCTTTTTTATTATCCCCAAAGAGTTGTTCTTCTTCCTTCATTCTTCCTCCTTTGAGGGAGGATGGAGTGGGGCATCCTGGAGAATGTGGATCTATTTTCCTCCCCTCTGGGGCATCACTCTGGGCTCACAACAAACTCCAACTCCCAGAATTCCATAGCCTTGAGCCATAAAAAAATTAAATGGTGCCAATGTAGCCTTAGTCGCCAGCTCTGTTTCCTGCCCAGCTTCCTCTCTTTGGAGTCATGGTGAGGAGGCAGCGCCATTGCCTTCAATGGGACTCACAATGGGTCATGTTGGAACCAGAGAGGACCCAGCCCCCCCAACCTCACTGCAGCAAAGCTCTCCCAAATGGAGGGACTCCTTCTCTCCCCCATTCCCCCCATAGCTGGGGACTTAAAGCCATAGACACAGTCACACACACACACACACACACACACACACACACACACACACACGGGCTCTTCCCAAATCTCTGCCATGCCTCAAAGGAGATTCTGTATTGGAATCTCCTTTATTTGAAGACTGGGCAATGGGATGCTGGAACTGCATTGGAGTCTTGGGATTCCCTCCCTCAGTCCAGGGGTCCAGCCTGCTGTCAGCTGGGGCTAGGGTTGCCATACCTGAGGATCTCCAAACCGGGACAAATGTAGGACAAGGTTTTAAAATGTAAGACCTTCTTTTTTAATTTCCTGGCCAGGAAATTAAAAAAAAAAGGTTCTACATTTTAAAACCTTGTCCTACTCCTCCTCTTCCCCGGCTTTGGAGGAAGCCTCGGCCTCCTTTCAGGCCGGGAAGGGGCACTGGGGCCGCCCGTCATCGTGGCCATTGCCGTGGTAGCAAGCGGCCTCCTCCTCCTCCCCAGCCTTGCGGAGGCCTTGGAGGACTCCGCGATTGCGGAGCCGCCTCCAAGGCCTCGCTGGGGCCTGGGAGGGAGCGTCTCCGCGGCCGGAGCTCCGACCGCGGAGAGCGCTCCCAGGCCTCAGCGAGGCCTTGGAAGACTCCGTGACCCGGAGCAATGGATGCAAGCTACAAGAAAAGAGATTCCACCTCAACATCAGGAAGAACTTCCTGACAATAAGGGCTGTCCGACAGTGGAACAAACTCCCTCGGAGTGTAGTGGAGTTTCCTTCCTTGGAGGTCTTTAAACAGAGGCTAGATGGCCATCTGTCGGGGATGCTTTGATCTGGATTTCCTGCATGGCAGGGGGTTGGACTGGATGGCTCTTGCGGTCTCTTCCAACTCTATGATTCTATGATTCTATGAAAATTCTAGAGCAGATCATTAAACAGAGAGTCTGTGAACATCTAGAAGGCAATGCCATAATCACAAAAACTCAACACGGGTTTCAGAGAAAGAAGTCATGCCAGACAAATCTGATCTCTTTCTTTGATAAAATTACCAGCTTGGTAGATGAAGGGAATGCTGTGGATATCCTCTCTTTCTTGGCTTTACTTCGCGAATGAAGATTCAGGAAGGACTCATCCGTGCTTTCTACAAGTGCGTTGATGATGTTGGATGTATCCTTTGAGCCTGTGCAATGGATTTTTCTGGTGGAGCGCAGCGTGCACAGAACTGGCCTCACCCTTTAAACCAGAGGTTCGACTGCTGAGGCCTTGACAAGCATGGAAAATGGCAGCGAGGTCCTCGGCTCGTAGGTTTGATTAGAGTTTCCTTCTCTTAGATGGTTGACCTTACAGGGTTAGACGGGCACCATCTGCCTGGGTTTGGGAGTAGAGTTTTCCTTCTCCTACGATGGTTACCATAAGGCTTGAGAGCCCATCCTGCCCTTTGGTGCTCTTGGTCAGACCCTTCGGTTGTGACCTGTCTGGCATGGGAGTCCCTGCCGGTGGCTATTATACCACTGCCAGCATAGCTCACAACTTCATTAAGGTACGCAAGCCTCTCCCCCACACAATCAGAGCATAGCTGGAGGGGAATAGGAGGCCAGAAGATGACAATTAAGGAGGGATGTGTCTCTTCCTTCAGGCTATCCCTGATGGAGCTGGGCCTCCCTGGTTAACTTCCTTGCAGGCCGGAAGATGACAGTTAAGGAGAGAGGAGTCTCTTCCTTCAGGCTATCCCTGGTGGAGCTGGGTCTGCTTGATCACTCCCCCTCAGGCCAGAAGATGACAGTTAAGGAGTGAAG
>NW_024809077.1:468-3208 GCF_019175285.1 Sceloporus undulatus | reverse complement strand
CAAGACCAGCAAAAGTGCCCAAGCTTGACTCAGGCTTGCATCCTTCCAAGGTCGCTAAAATGAGTACCCAGACTGTTGGGGGCAAATTAGCTTACTTGCTAATTAGCTTACTTGCTGTTCACTGCTATGATCTTTGGAATAGCGGTATATAAATTTTTAAAAAAGTCTTCCCTAAAGGATGCATTAATTATGTGCCTTAACAGCACCTTAGTTGCATCTCCCCCCTGGACGGCCAGCCAAGACGGGCAAGGATCGAGAGAGCAAGCCATCTTTTTCACACTACCAAGGAACTTGTCCACATCCTCGGTACTCACTGAGTCAAATTGATTCAGTATAACAGTAATCACAGAGTCGTTGGATATCTGTCCTATCACTTCTGCAGTAATGCCAGCGTCCAAGTTGGCTCTTATCTGATAGATTTTATCTGTGAAGTAGTTATTTAAAGCATCACAGCAGGCTATAGTTGGTTCTAATAAGGGGTTCTTGGTGGAGGGCATCTGCGTTAGATCCCTAACCACCCTGAACAGCTCTGCTGGATGGGACTTCGCAGACGCAATACATGCAGAAAGACTTCTTAGCTGCATCTATTTCTGCTCCATAGGAATCAAGAGAATCCCTATGGTGTGTCTTGTGAGATAACTGTCGAGTTTTTTTGCCAGTGGCACTCTAGTTGTTGTCCAAGATGTGAGAATAAAGATGAGAGGGAATGGATGTAGCTGGAGGGGGTGAGTAAGAAAGATGGGAGGAAGAGTGAAGGAAGAGAGAGAGACTCAGAATGATGGGAAGAAGAAATGCAAAATTCACAGTGATGGTTTAAGAAGAGAGCAGATGTTATTGGCATGTGGTAGAGCTCTTAAGCCAAAGACAGAAGAGGAAGATAGAACACCAGATAGTGAAGACAACATGCATGATACTTGATAATATAAGAGAGAAGAAGTCTTTCAAAGGCTGCTGCCTCACTGCAGAATTAATGCATGACTTTAACTACCATGACTCAATGCTATGGAATATTGGGATTTGTAGTTTTTTTGTGGCACCAGAGCTCTCTGACACAGCAAGCTAACTATTTCACAAAACTACAAATCTCAGGATTCCATAGCATTGAATCATGGCAGTTAAATTCATGCATTAATTCTGCAGTGCAGATGCAGCCAAAGAAGTAGAAAGAAAGATTAAGGAGATTATCACATTGGAGAAAAAATCCTGATATACAGTGGTGCCTCGGGTTACGAAATTAATTCGTTCCGTGGCACCGTTCGTAACCCGAAAAGCCTTCGTAAGCCGAATTGCCATAGGCGCTAATGGGGAAAAGCCGCGATTCCGTGCGAAAAAGCCGAAAAAAGCACCAAAAGTTTTTTCGTAACCCGAAAAAACATTCGTAACCCGGAACAATGTTTTCCTATGGGATTTTTTCGTATCCCGAAAATTTCGTAACCTGGGTATTTCGTATCCCGAGGTACCACTGTAGATGCAGGATTGAAAACTGGGTGTCACTTCATATGCCGGCAGCTGGGCAAGTACAACCAGGATGCAGGTTGTACCCCAGCCACACTTATCTGGCAGAATTTCACAAATGGCAAGCTCTGGTTTTTGAAAAGCCATGGGATAAACACAACTGGGCTCCAGGTTCATCTGGATTGCACTTGCCTGGCCACCAGCATGTGCGATAATATCCGGTTTTGAGTTTTCAATCCCACATCTATATCAGGAATATTTCTCCATGTAATAATCTCATAAAATAGAGACCAAGGGACGAGGTAGGTTCAGAAGTACCCATCCATTACAGGGAATAATAAAAATCAGGTAACAAATTATAGGTAATATGGTATATTTTCAGCATCTTGGTGAGAATCAATTTGGCTAGAAATTGAGAAAAGTATGTTTTTTACCATTGCAAGAAGACATGCTCAACTTTGACATTTGAAAAAGAAATGTATTTATTAAATAAATGGCAATGTTTAGACTACTGTTATATTAAGTGAGGAGGTTAAAATAGGATTTCATTCTGTAATCCTATTGATGACATACACTGGTGTAATGTGACAGTATGCCTGTGTGTTTCTTTTATGGTGCCAGTGAGCAGTTTGTTCTACACTTCTGTCGGCTTTCTCAAATTACGTGTCTGCCACAAGGAATGAGGACACACAGGCAGCAGCTGGCTGTGTTTCAACTGCTACCCACAATAAGGGGGGGGGCATCTTTTTGTAGCCAGAAGTTGAAACACAGCTGGCCAGTACATGACGGCCCCTGCTCTCATCCACCCACTAAATGGCCAGACAACCCTTTCTTTCTGAGATAGGTAGGTTAGGAACATGAGGCAAGGGAAGAAGTTAAACTATGTCTTGTGTAGCATTACACTTCACTGGTGCAATACAAAATCTTCTTCATAGACCAATCTGTCTAAACATGGATTAAAAATTGAATAGATAGAATCATAGGGCCTGTACAGACAGGCCAAAATAAAGCTGCTTCGAGTCACTTTGGAGATAGGCTGTTTAAATGATGCATGCGTCCTAAGGGGCCAGAAGCCGCACCAAAGCCATGCTCCAGTCCTAAGGACTGGAGCTCGGCTTTGGCCCAGCTGCTGGCCTCTTAAGATGTGTGTGTCATTAAAACAACATGCCTCCAAAGTGACCTGAAGCAGCTTTATTTTGGCCTGTGTGTACAGGCCCATAGAATCATAGAATCATAGAGTTGGAAGAGACCACTAGGGCCATCCAGTCCAACCCCCTACCATGCA
>NW_024809077.1:0-368 GCF_019175285.1 Sceloporus undulatus | reverse complement strand
TTCTCTGGAGCAGCAGAAAACAAGCTTGCTCCCTGTTCAATATGACATCCTTTCAAATATTTAAACAGGGCTATCATATCACCTCTTAACCTTCTTTTCTCCAGGCTAAACATCCCCAGCTCCCTGAGTCTTTCCTCATAGGGCAAGGTTTCCAGACCTTTCACCATTTTAGTCGCCCTCCTCTGGACACGATCCAATTTCTGAATGTCCTTTCTGAATTGTGGTTCCCAGAACTGGAGACAATATTCTAGGTGGGGCCTGACCAAAACAGAATACAGTGGCACTATTACTTCTCTTGATCTTCTAGACACTATACTTCTGTTGATGCAGCCTAAAATAGCATTGGCCTTTTTAGCTGCCGCATCACA
>NW_024809076.1:0-3209 GCF_019175285.1 Sceloporus undulatus | reverse complement strand
CATTTTATCCATTAAATCTTAAATAGTTAATGTATCATCAGCAAATAAACTAATTTTATGTTTCCCCCCCCCCCCAATCCTATTCCTTCTAAATTATTATAACCTCGATTAAGAAGAAGAGCCCTCCCTGGAGTCCATCTGCCTTGGTCCAGGCCTCAGAGGGAGAGAAGAACTGCTGGACTTGATCCCCTTCCCCACCACCATTCCCTTCTCCTTTTGTGTCATGTCTTTTTAGATTGTAAGCCTGAGGGCAGGGAAACGTCTAATTAAAATAATAATTGTAAGCCACTCTGAGAGCCTTTAGGGCTGAAGGGCAGGGTAAAAATACCATAAATAAATAAAATAAATTATCTTTCCTTATAACATTTGCTAAAATCTCTATCACCATTGCAAATAATATTGGTGATAATGGGCATCCTTGTCTTGTATCTCTCATTTTATTATTACTCTTATTGAATTATTAGAATATAATTGATCTATGAGGATATGTTGAAGAAAAGTGAAGGAAGCTATAAAATGAAATCCCAATCAGAACTGGAAGAAGAAGGGATAAAATTGCAATGGTATACATATAGACAAATATATGAAAGATTTAAAATAGATGAGAAAACACAAGGTCCTGATCCCTTTCCCCACCACCATTCCCTTCTCTTTTTGTGTCATGTCTTTTTTAGATTGTAAGCTTGAAGGCAAGGAACTGTCTGAATAACTATCCGTAAGCCACTCTGAGAAGCTTTAGGGCTGAAGAGTGGGGTATAAATACAATAAACAAACAAACACAAATAAATAAATATTAAAGGAAAAAACTGAATTAGGCAAAATTTTGTATACTAATGTGAGTAAAATAAATTCCAAGAATGATGAGTTTGTATGTTTATAATCTGATGAATGGAATGGAATGTTTTATGTATTGTGTAATATATATATATATATATATATATATATATATATATATATATATTCAATAAATATGATTTATAACATAATAATAGAGCTGGTGAGGATATGGGAAAGAGCCTTCTCAGTGATTGTACTGAGGCTGTGGAACTTCCTTTCACAGAAAGATTGGTTAGCCTTCTCCCCATTCTCTTTCTACCAGCAGAAAGACCTTTTTTATTTATGTAGACCTTTGATTTTCAATTATATGATAGTATGATGGTGTTTAAAAGAGGTGTGCTTGGGCTCTTTTTCTTGTGTCTTTTAAATTGTTTTAAATGGATTTAAAACTATTTTAACCTTGTGTCTTTTATTAGAATTCTTATTTAATTATTATTATTTAAAAAAAAACATTTTGTCAAATCAGATTGGTTTTTGTTCATTTGTTTGTTTTTGGTTTGTTTGGGGCTTTTGCTATATTTTTTATCTCAAAATTTTCCAAGCCACCTTGGCTCCTATGCCATGAGAAAGACAGGATATAAATTGCATAAATAAAGTTAAGAAAATCAACACTAGTGGGAAATCTATGATCAACCTATTTACTCATTTGGAATAAAGCAACATGTAGTCTCTGCTAGACACTTGCAAGCACCTCAAGCTGAGATTCACACCTCATTATCTGGCATTTTTGACACTGATCATTTTTTCCACCTAGCTATGTGTAAAATAGCACATTTAGGCAGACTGGAAGATTTGAAAGGAAATGAGCCTCATTTTAATGTCCAACCTTCTCATTTCTGATGGCTTATCGTTCTCCTACCTGCTTCTGTTCTGCAGTGTTTCCCTGAATTTCAGTAAAGGAATCAACAGTGTGATTATGCCATTAATTATTATGTTGGCATTGCCTCTCTCTTGCGACTCGCACTGGAATTCAGTCCAATGTTCCTTTGAATGTCAGGTGGATGTGAATACATTTTGAAAGTCCAACTGAGATTTGAAAGGCCAACCATAGTTTCTATTTGACCTGCAAAACAAGAGTTGCAGTTTCAAATAATTAGGAAATTGAATGCTGAGAGCAGAATTATGCTGTGTAATAGCCAATTTGTTTTGCATTAGCAAGCCTTACTGCTGAACAAAGTTTATTTTGAGGGCATGCTAAACAGTGAGGATAGAACATGGGTTTGGATCATACTGTCATTCTTTCTCCCAAACTTGATAAAGACTGAATGTTCAAATAAAATGTCTCTTCCTTCTTTGAATAATGAATACAAATTAGATCTTCTGGAATGCTTTTATCTGAACAAAATAAAATCTTGCTTTTATTGCTTCGGTCTCAAATGTGAATATGTAAAGATGAATATGGATAGTATTTCAATGTGTCATAATGGGACTATTGGTCCATAACGGGACTGAACAAATCAGTGGGGCAGCACTTTTATGAAACACTGTGCTGTGCTTTCCTATTTGGCTTTTAAAATACCAGTGGTTTCCCAAATGTCAGTAATGAGAATTTATGACTCTAGTCACAAAACTTTCAACATCTTCTTTAAATATGGATTTACCACATGGACAAACCACACTGAACTAAACAAAATGATCTATTTTTTAAAAGCAATAATAGCTGATTTTCATTTATCAACAGGTCAGAAATATCTCAGTTGTCTTCTGAGCATCTAAGCCAGGTGTTGGCAATCCCCGGCCCATGGGCTGCATCCGGCCTGCCGATGTGCCAGGACCAGCCCCAGCCCGGTCCTGCCGCCAATTGCCGCAGGCGGTACCGCAGTGGTGCCGGTGCCGAGGAGGGTGGGCTGCAGACAGTGCGCTGCCGCCACCCAGCGGCAGTTTCCTGTAGCCCTGCACGCTCCTGCAGGGCCATGCGCAGGGCTAAATAGGAGGAGTTTCTCCTCCTGGGGCTGGCTGGCCAATGGCTGCTGGCAGGGGGTGGGCTGATGGAGCTCCAGCCTTCCCCCATTGGCCAGCCAGTCTCAAGAGGAGCTCCTCCTTGGGCAGGGCAGGAAGGGGCAGGAGTCCTCCTCCTCCTTCCCAGTCTTCTTGCGGCTGCTAGACAGCCACGGGCAGGGCAGGAAGGGGGCGGGGTCCTCCTCTTCCTTCCCGCCCTTCCCACGGCTGCCAGACAGCTGCGGTCAGGGCAGGAAGGGGGCGGGGGTCCTCCTCTTCCTTCCCGCCCTTCTTGCAGCTGCCAGACAGCCGCGGGCAGGGCAGGAAGGGGCGGGGGTCCTCATCCTCCTTCCCACCCTTCCCGCGGCTGCCTGACAGCCACGGGCAGTGCAGGGAGGGGCGGGGATCCTCCTCCTCCTTATTGCCCTTCCCGC
>NW_024809075.1:0-3210 GCF_019175285.1 Sceloporus undulatus | reverse complement strand
TCCCTTCAAAGTAGCATCCACAATTTATCCATAGCCATCCAGTGCACACAAATACAGAGCAGCCTTATGGCATTTGCGTCGCAATTAATACAGGCATCTCTGATGAAGTTAATTCACCCCGAAGTTCTGGGATTGCTAAAGGTTAGATACCCATACTCAATTCAATACCCCGCCGACTTAATGACAGTCACAGGAGCCCGATGGTAAGACATGATCCTGACAATTGGAATATATCACGAGAGGGTGTGGGACCCTCAAATAGTTCACCCGGTCTCCCACCTGGGCTTACCCCTCGCTGGGAGCAATACCACAATGATTCCGGACAAGCTATTACATTGGGCCAATGGCACCCACCTTTATGACTTGGCTGGGTGTGTTAAAACCAGGCAGTGGATGCATTGCTATGGCGGTCTAGAAGGAACTCCCATGCAAGACGTCCAAGAACATGTCATCATCCCCACCCGGACTTCAGTTATGGTACAAATGACCCACGACTGATTTTGCCTACGAACCCCATGCCCACATATCACCATCCTCCCCCAAGAATATGACATAGACATAGATAGATTCAAAGGTAACCCTTGTTTTTGCCGTGTGCATGTAAGGGACTGCCTCGGCCAGGAGTTTTACGTACACGAGCTGGTCAGAGAATACACCAGCGAGACCATATACCATGTAGACCAGAAGCTGTTAAGGGGCTTCCACATTGAGGATGAACTGCCAGTCTCCAAATGGCTGCGCCTGCTTACCAATTTAAGCGAGGCCGCCAAACAAATTGATCAGACTGAGGACCGCATCAAATTGACAGTAGACCTCCGGGCCAAACAAATTCTAAAAATCACCCAAGACATACAGCAAGCCACCACCAAATCCTGGTGGGGAGACTGGGATTGGTCCGCCACCGGCCAGGCTATTTTAAATTTATTCACCAATCCCCTAACAATAATAGTCATAGTCCAAATTATCACTGTAATCGGCTCTACCAGCCTAATATGCTGGGTGCGCAAGCAAATGGCGGAGTTCAGAGCCATCCGCAGGGAACTAGACCTCCCACCACAGCCCTCTAAGCACAGCATGCGCTCCACCTACTAGGCTTCATGCCTAATTCATCTGTGTTTTACAGTCTTAGGCGGGCGGAAGGATTGCCCCCTCTGCCCTAGTGCGGGAGGTAGTGGTTGCTCTCCTTGGTGAAGCCGCGACAGTGCAACCGCTCAGCCAAGGGAAACAATCACTCCCTCCCACACAGAGATTAAAGCTCAACCACAAGTTCACGGCCGGCTCACTCCACATGACTACCTTTTAGGTAATGGCGAGTTCCAACTAATGACACAGACAGGGCTCAATGTCCTAGTACACCTTATGGTATATCTGTCTATCTCCCCAAAACTAATTCGGTTTGGCTTGCTGACCATTTCGGCTAATTATCACAGGAAAAAGGCAAAAGAGCTCATGGAGGTTATTTTGCATATTACCCAGCAGGCTACCAATCCCTGGGGCTAGTCGCCTGCGGCCCATCCCTCTTGCATGTCATTCATACTAACGACCCCGCCCCACGCTCCTCTACAGGGCCCCCACCCTTCATGGAAGAGTCCATTAAGGGACCTAGGGGGGGAACCTTTTCTTTCTTTTTCTTTTTCTTCTTCTATCTTTTAACCGGTATGTGGGGCAGGGGAAGTTCCCCTATTTTTGTGCAGGCCGAAATAGACTGGCATCCTTGGAGCGCACACGGCAGCTTGCTGTGCCCGGCGGGTCGTCTCATGAGAGGACTCGCCTAGGCATAGCACAGGTCCTGCATCAGGAAAGCAGGTCCACTGCCGCGGCTCCACCAAGGATGCCGATCTAAGACGGCATGTCAGGCCTCCCTTCACGGGAAGCCCAGACAAGGGCAACCCATCTGCTCTCAAAGCCCGGGACCTCACCAGTCCCTGCTATCTTTTAGGTCATGGTGACACAACCCCTCTTTTTAAACACTGCCGCCCAGACTGTTCCTCCGTTCTCGGGCTATCCAGGACTGGGTCCCTCAAAACCGACAGATGGCTAATCGAGCTATAAAAGGCACCGATAGCCCAAAATTAAGACCTAATTTGCATATTTTCCCAGCATGCTAAACCCCTCTTTCTCATGGCCCCGTCGGCTTCATTGCCCAAACTTGGGCCAGCCAATCATCGCTCCCTTTTCCGCCCATGTGACCCAAACTAACGAATCCATGACTCGACCCGTCTCTGCATGATTCCCAGTCTTTCTATCATGGGGAAGGTAAGCCCCCTACGCGTTTCAGGACCAGACCAGACTCCACAACCACTGTCCCACCGATGCCATGGCACAAGGTGTGCCACACCGCCCTCCAGCCTCGGATGTCCCCTTCCAGGACAAGGACTCCCACACCAGCAGCCCTGCATGGTGTCCTCCAGAGGCGTGCCCAAGACCCGGCCGGTGCCCTCACTCTTCATTCCCGATCCGGACGGCCCTCCACGTTGCCGCCGGCCTCTGATGACAGCTCCCACATGTCCGCCGCCGCCCGCTCCTTGATGCGGTCTATCCAAAGGGACTTGGGCTAGACAGCCAGAGGTCCTGCCAAAAGAGACCATCTGTCACTGGACTTAAACGGCCATCTCATGGACAGTAGCCCACTTCACCATGACCAATGCCCGCATACAGGACCTATGGCTCACCCTTTTGCCAAATGGACATTGGCTGCACAGAAATTGTTTCTTGCAGGACAGCTTTGCTTTATACCCGCATTTTCATACCCGGACTGAGCCATTTGGCTCCCACTGGACAAAACCTAACATGGACTCTGTCTTTCCATATACCGACTGGTTGGACTCATGTCACATTCATTTGCTCTTTTCAGTCATTGGACTCATTTCTATCAGTTGTTGCTTTTTCATACTGCATATTAATTGCTCCTCACATTGGATTT
Source organism: Sceloporus undulatus (assembly GCF_019175285.1). Taxonomy (NCBI): domain Eukaryota; kingdom Metazoa; phylum Chordata; class Lepidosauria; order Squamata; family Phrynosomatidae; genus Sceloporus; species Sceloporus undulatus. Next base: position 287 of record NW_024809075.1, on the reverse strand, counting down.
ATACTATCTATATATTGATTGTCTATTGCTTTTCTCTTGGCCTATTGAAGGCTTTTTCTGTTGCTTATATATTCCCCATTTATTATTGCCTTTATATGCTTATTGACATGTGTGTGTGTGAGCCCTGAATAGTCCTTATCCCTTCAGACAGGCCTTACAACCGAGATGCTTCCCCTAATAGGATGCCCTCCCCAACATTCACACCCCAAAATTTATATGGCAAAGAGTAATTCGGAAAATACCCATCCACTCGCCTGAGAGTCTGCGTAATTTCCGAGGGGGGGGGG
>NW_024809074.1:0-3210 GCF_019175285.1 Sceloporus undulatus | reverse complement strand
TCCCCGACCGAAGTAGAATAACAGACCCTCTTAGGGGTGCCCTATAGATATGGCCTTGCTGAGAGGGTCACTCAGATGGGTTATCCTGCATTTTCCCCACCACCTCCATTTCCTGTAAACAATTTGTTCTTTTTGTTTTTTTACTTGTCAAGGTTAAGGGAGCTTTCTGATATTGCCAAGATGCAAGTTACTGCTTTGGAGAATCGGCAACAATCCAGAGAGAAAGAGGTAGAATCACTTAGAATGCAGATTTTGGACTATCAGGTATGGAACTCAACGATTTCACTGAGAAAGTTAATGACCCAGTTTTTTATAGATGTATTAGAACTCCTCTGAGAATTTTTGTTTATTTGTTCCATCTTGTTTGTTGTTTAGACACAATCGGATGAAAAAACACTTATTGCAAAATTGCATCAACATGTCGTGGCTCTTCAGATTAGTGAGGCTACTGCAGTATCCAAGTTAGAGTCAGCAATATCAAAACTTCAGAAGATGGAGATTGTAAATATGCGCCTGGAGCAAAAATTGGATGATAAGGAACAAGCGTTATATTATGCACGGCTTGAAGGGAGAAACAGAGCCAAGCACCTTCGCCAGACTGTGCAGTCACTGCGGAGGCAATTTAGTGGTGCCTTGCCCCTGGCCCAACAGGAGAAATTCTCCAAGACTATGATTCAGCTTCAGAATGACAAACTGAAAATGTTGGATGATATCCAGCATGCTCAACAAGAGCGTCGAAATGCAGAGAAGAGAACACTAGAGTTGGAAATGAAATTAAAAGGATTAGAAGAACTACTAGCCACATTAAAAGATACAAGAGGAGCGCAAAAGGTGTGAGATATTAACAATTTCATGTGACAGCTTTGAGAAGTGTTTAGTCCTCCATAGCCCCTGTATCAGACTGAATTTGCCACTTGTGTTGATTTATTAATGCTTCTCTGTGCTGTGATGGATTCTGGCTCAGTCTGATTTTTAACCTAAAATATTAACAACAGTTTACATTTCAGAGGTGCTGTAATGCACTCTCTCTTAAAACAGACTTCAACTTTTAATAAGAAAATAACACTGGTGATTTGTTAATGCTTCTGTGTTAGGACAATATGAATTGTAAGCATAAAAATGGATAACATTGCAAGATGGTTGAACTCGCCCCCCCCCAATCAGCTCAAGCCCCAGGGCTTGCCTTTTCTTCTCATGAACAGGCTGTTTTCTATGAAGAATGCTCTTGTAAGCCCCAGTTAATCTCCTTAAGTGTCTCACTTTTTTTGTTTTGTTTTATCTGCCATGTTTTGCTACTTTACCTATAAATTACTGTGGAGGTTTGACTAGTTGTAGTTTATTGTCAGGTCATTGAGTGGCATATGAAAATTGAAGAGCTTCGTCTTCAGGAACTCAAGCTGAACCGAGAACTAGCCACAAAAAAGGAAGAGATCAAATATTTGAACAGTATTCTTTCTGAATATGAGCGTACAATCAGTAACCTGGAAGAAGAAGTTGTGCAGCAGAACAAGGTACAAAAACAAAAACAGATGGTGTTGCACTACCAGGTTTAAAGCTTTTAAAATGTAATTTTAGAAGTACTTCAGATAATATTGCAGTTCAGGCCTTACTACATTTTTGGTGATAAAATTAAACATGTTTCATCTGTGGTATATTTATATTGATCTCAAGTACTTTTAAGCAAAAAAATCTTAATAATTTTTTCCAATCTTATAGTTCCACGAGGAGCGGCAGATGGCCTGGGATCAAAGAGAAGTAGAATTAGAACGCCAGCTAGACATATATGACCATCAGCAAAGAGACCTGTTAAGTACAGCTCACAAGGTACTTATGTCTGTTTAGTTTCAGTTGGATGAGTGCTTGTATTGAAGGTAGTCATCAAAAAGTTGCAGCCATTCTGTTGTTGTTTTTTCTATTTTACAGTTGGATGAAACTACAGGATCATTTCCAGATCCTAGCTTATCACTTCCACATCAGCTTGAGCAAGCTATAAGAAAAGTTAGAGAACATGTTCGAACAATCCTGGAAATGCAGGTCACTTGCAAATCCTTAGAAGAGGTAACTGAATTGGTTATATAAAAGAGTATAGATAATATTTCAAGATGGCATAGAGTATTTCATTAATTACTAGTGTCCAGGTCCCTGTTCATATTGATAACTTCCTTTCTATCTTGTATTGTAAAACATAAATAGTTTTCTAGCTCAAGGTATTATACTTGTGAAGATTTGCAATGGTTGAAACTATTTCTCCAACTTAATTCTTATGTTTTCTTAGGTGAAATAGAGAAGGAAGATTCTGCTAATAAAATGTAAATGTAAAGATATTTGTGGTTGCATTTCTTAATGCAAGCAATTATATAAGCTTTCTGATTAATATTAACTAGTAAAATTGTTAAATCAGGTTTAACTCTCTTGTGAATTTAAGTCTGAATTAAGGGGGTTTCATTCAATTTTTGTCCATAGTATTCCAGTTAAATTGGTTAGTTTATAAACTAGTGTTGCTAGTCCCATTGGGATATAACTGTGAGGCTTTTCACTAATCCTGCTGCTGTGGCCACCAAATGTGATGATTTTCAATAATCCTTTCACTGCCACCAAATGTGAAGGCTTCCATTTATCCTCACCTCTGCCACCAATGTGTGGTCTTCCTCCTATCCCACTGCTTTAGTCACTAACTGTGGGGCTCTCCTAGAATGCCCTTGTGGTTTTTGTGCAAGACTTTATTCATCTTTTCTCCCCACTGGACACAACTACAGTACCCTGTATTAACTGCTGCAGACACTCATGCTTCACAATATGTAACATTATCAGAGGCACAAGTGTATAATACAAAAATAATGATTTGTTAAATAGAAATTGAATTTAGGCGGGTTACACACTGCCATTAAAGTACGCACAGAGCACGTACTAGGGTTAGGGAGGTGCGGTGCTTCCACACCTCCCTAACCCTAATACGTGCTCTGCGCGTAAAAAATGACGGCGGCCGTTCCAGACGGCCGCCGCCATGAGAACGTCACGGCCGCGCCGCCTCTATACAGGGTGGCACGGACGTGACGTTCTCGCTCTGCGCCAGGGTGCCTAGTGCATCCTTTGCGCGGACCAGGAAGGAGCTCCGTTTCAGAGCTCCTTCTTGGTTTGCGGTGCCGCTTTGCGTCGCTGGGCGCAGCCTTCAGACGGCTGCGCCCAGTGAAGCAAGGGAGAAAGGGGCCA
>NW_024809073.1:0-3210 GCF_019175285.1 Sceloporus undulatus | reverse complement strand
GCATCTCCCTCCCTCCGCACGCCTCTCCTCCTGACTACTTATAACCCCCTGGGGCCATGCCTCTTCTTCTGGCTCCTCCCCTCCTCCTTCTCCTGTGCCACCTGACCCTCTTCACCCCTCCCAACTCCCTCAGCTGCCCCTGCTTTACTACAAATGTATAATCCTAGCTTTACAAAACAATTATCAAGCCTCCAGTTTCATCTTCACTTTAACAAAACCTTCCAAGCAAGAACTCTTTTTAGCCTTCCTTTACGAATATACCATGGTACAAGTGACAACCATTTTTTCCCATCTGGCTCTAGACCTTGCCTACCTTTATCTTTGCTACAACCAAGCCATTATCAGGGTTTAGTCTGGCTTCCATCCTGAACAAGCTATTCTTTTCAGGAAAATCAAAGACTGATTTGAACTGAAAAAGGGCTAGTGTGATCATGAGCCTCCACAATGATGGTCTCCTCGCTGTCCACACATAAGATGCTGGGTGTGATGAGCATGTACCTGCAAGAAAGCAGCCAAGATCAAGGTTTTATTTTTAGTCAAAGCATAGCAGTACAAAGCTAAAACTAGTTCAGTATCATCTCCTCTATGCACATGAATCCGCTGCCAACATTTAGGGTGAAGGGTCCTTGTCAGAGTAACCTCTTGTCAGGTTAATCCCTCCACCACCAGCTAAACCAACTTGATTCAGGGCTCATCTACACTAACTTGAATACTCTAGGTTGCTCTTGGCCCCAGAGCTGCACTGGATTACCCCTGGTACCGCCACACTCCGGAGCAACAGGAGGTGGCTGTCTACACACATGTCCTGCTGTGCCTCCCACTGGTGCTAGTTGCACCCTCTGAGGTCAGAAATGAGGTGCCCAGCATTGATCACATGGCTGGGCATTTTATTGTGACTTCAGAGGGAGCACTGTGTAGACAGCCATGCCAACAGCAGCAGTACCAGGCGGCACAGTGGGACATGTAGGTAAACCGCCATCCCGCATTTTGCAAAATCCACAGCATAAGGTGAATTTTTAAAATCCAGGTTTAGCCACAGATAGATCAGATTTGGTGTAGAATTGCCATTTACTCATGAAGATAGTCCGCTCTCAAATTGGACCTTTGGCCCTGTGTCAGGTAGACAGACTGCAGTAAGGTCCAGGGGGCAACTGGTGTAATTGGCACATGTAGTATCCCTTGTCTCAACTGACAGATGATGCTTCTTCCATCATCTGAAATGATCTCCATACCAGAGAATATAAATCCAAAACACATTGCAGAAATAATCCAGTTTGAGACCTTTTAAACTACCCTGGCTCAATGCTAGAGAATTCTGGAAACTACATTTATGTGCCATTTTGTGAGAAATATCAAAGAGCTCTGATACCACAATAAACTACAATTCCCAGGATTCCCTAGCACTGAACCCGGGCCATTAAAGCTGTCTCTCAATCTGGATTATTTCTGCAGTGTGTTTTGGACCACAGACACTTTTCCAGGATGCTAAATGCATTCTAAATGCACTCTACTGTCTTAGTGGCATGTGGCTTCATAATGGATAGATGCAAATACTGAATAGTTCTTGGAATAGCCTACCTTCAAATGGAGAAAATAAACTGTCTCTGTTTTATTGAGTTTATGCCCATTTGGCTAACAACAACAACAACAACAACAACAACAACATCCATTTCTTACCTTCCTCTTCCTATAAACCAAGGCAAGGAACAACAGCAGATTAACACATATCAATAGATTAGACACATAACATCAGTTAAAAACACATAATACTAGTTAAAAAAACACATGGCATCTGTTAAAATAATAATAATAAAACAACCCCAAATGCATATTAAAACAGGAAATTCATACTTTTAAAACGTATAATTAAAAAAGCATCTGGGTAGGCCTGCTGGAAAATACTGGTCTTCAACAGTCTAGAGACAGCTGAAGTAAAAGTCCTCTGGCTGATAGTTGCCTGCTTAGTCCTGGCTGACTGGAGCAAATGTTCCCCAGAAGATCTGAGTATACAAAGCAGATTGAATGAGAGAAGGTGATCCCTTAGATAACCTGTACCCAAACTATATAGGGCTTTAAATGTAATAATCAGTTCTTTATGGCCATGGAAGGAGGGAGGAATCTCAGTTTTTATCAACATACATTTCCTGTGACTGCATCACTGTCATCTTCTTTCCCCTATATGCTATATTACTATCTTTGGTGCATCTACATTGTAGAAATGATGCAGTTTGACATGACTTTAACTGTCATGGCTGCATTCTACAGAATGGGATTTGTAGTTTTGGGGGGTTCTCTTTGTTGTTAGTGTAGCAAATGTAAACATGACAGGTTGGGGACAGTCATTAAAGCTCTTCCAAATCACCAGGGTGCTGCTTTTATCTCAGCCTCTGCCTGCTGCACATCAGCCTCTGTAGTCACTTTTCCCAGCCCTATGTCTTTCCCAGCATTTCTTGCAGTGGCAAACCTCCTGGGAACAAAGCTTGCCAAAAAACAAAAACAAAACCAAACCATGACCTTAGGGTTGCCTTAAGTTGGAAATGATTCAAAGGCACACAACTACTACTACAACAACCACCGTTTGGTTTGTATTTATTTTTATTTTTAGTGACACTGACCAATCATGGCAATCCATTAAGCAAAAAATTAAGAAAAGAAAAGAAATTGGAAAATGAAAAAGAAAAACAGCCTACTTGTGAATAGCAAGGGAAAGAAGGGAGAGGAGCAGAATCATGCCCTAGACCCTACTATCATGTCAACAGGTGAAGAATTGCAAATTGTTCTAAACCAATATGTTCCCAATTATAGGTAAAGAAATTTTAGTGTCCCGCAAACAGGCATATTTCTCCCCTCTTTATCTCTTGTAAGAGAATTTATGAATATGAAGAAAAACCCCAAATTTTAAAAAGTGAGTTGGAGACAGCAATAAGAGAAATTGGGAAAAACAAATCACCAGGAACAGATGATATTCCAATCAAACTGCTACAATCCACACAGACAGAATCAACTCTAGTAACCAACATATGTCAACAAATACAGAGAAAGCAAAACAAAAAAACAGTGGCTAACAGATTGGAAACTGCCAGCATACATTCCCATCCACAAAAAAAGAGACACAAAAGGCAGCAATCACAGACTCCAACCGTACATGGAGAGAGAAATCCCAGAGATCCAAGCAGGATTTGGAAAGGAAGAGGCACTTGGGACCACAGT
>NW_024809072.1:0-3211 GCF_019175285.1 Sceloporus undulatus | reverse complement strand
GGAACCAGCAGATACCAAGGGCCCACTGTATATGTACCCTTTCCATACCAGCATTCTCTAAAGATGCCAGCCACAGCTGCTGGTGAAACGTCAGGAATAAACTCTTCTAGAACACGACCTCATAGCCTGAAAAACCCACCCATTGTGAAAGCCTTCAAGTTCACAACACATGTTGAAATTTCCTCTTCTACACAACCATTGTGTGGAATGATTCTTCTTTTACACAACCATTTCCAAACTCAACTTTTGCCAATGTGTGTGGTTTGCTGTGTGGTTCTGTGACTCTTTCTGAGTCCTTAGTCATCTTTTGAAGCCTTCAGGTAGCTTTGTTGCTTTCAGTAGCTGGACAGCCTCCAGAGTACTGTCAGGAACAATACAGTACTTCACATCCACTCTCCACCCTATATACATAATTGCAGATGTCCAGTGAAACTGACCTGTGATTCATACATGCTTGAATGGGGCTGGTGGGTAGGCTAATAGTTGCTGAGCCTTATAGGAAAGCAGATAGGTTCGTTGGCATGGGGGTGGCATATGTGCAGCTGGTTAGGACAGTTTGGGAACGATAGGTTTTGGAATGTGTGAGATGTGGGCTGCGTCGGGATTGTGTCTGGTAGTAACAGAACAGGGTGGATGATGGAAATGCCTGAGCCTGAAAGAGATAAAGTTGGTGAGAAGGTTTAGAAGGGAGGCTGGCTAGTAGGGGGGAATAAGCTTTGGGAATTGTAGGAGGGTGCTAGCTTTGGTGCCAAATGGAGTTTTGGTGGAGTTCGGATTTCTTAGGGTTTTAATGTATTGCTTGGCTGTTGGGGGGCAGTTCTAGCTTAAACACTAACTGGTGAATTTCTGACTACAGTATGTGTATTCAATAAAGTTCCAGAACACACTGGACTCTTTGATACACAAAGGTTCTGAGTTTGCTCAAGTCTGACAATGGCTATCAAGCCGTCTACCCTGTGGCAGCTCACCCAGACTGGCAGGAGCACAGCAGGCCCTACCCTCTATGGGTGGAGAGGAAGGGGAGATTCAGCCAGGAAAAGGGCTGAGTTGGCCATGGAAACCCACTGGGTGACCTTGGGCAAGTCACACTTTCTAAGCCTCAGAAGAAGACCATGGCAAATCTCCTCTGAACCAATCTTGCCAAGAAAACCCCATGATAAGTTTGCCTTAGAGTAGTCATAAGTCGGAAACAACTGTAAGATACAACAACAACAACAACAACATTAACAACTTGCTTCTAGCCAGAAGATGCATGCAGAGCAGAGTGTAAACCCTGGCAGCACAACTAGGAGTACAGCAGAAAGCTAAGTGAATACATAGACTCCCCTAGATAGTAATTGCAAGTTGCAACAAGAAATCAATTAAGTTTTGCAAATTGTAGCTACTACTCTTCTAGCGGAACTGGAGATTTGCACCCAGCCCTTTCCTCTTACTTGGAGCTCAGCCCCCAAAGGTGGAGAACTTGCATCCTTATCTGAAGATGACCCCTGAAAACTAGAGACTCAGAGCTGAGAAATCTGGCAGAACAATGGGCATTGTGTACCACATGTGCTGCAGCTCCCAGGTTCTTTGTCACAGGCTGTGCTTTCTAGAGCTACTGGGAGTTGCAGTCCAACGACACATGGAAAAACTACACATTTCCTACTCCTGTTATATGCAATTATACATGTGTCAATTCAATGTTCAAATACATATTCAAGGCACAAGATACATTGCCATATCGAGTCTGCTCTGATGTTAGAGGGGTTTTATTTCCTTCATTTTAAACCTTTGCATTTTTAAACCATAGGATTGTATTCTTAAAAGCCACAGATACATAAAGCCTTGCTTGCCATTAGCTCATTCAACTGTGTTGATATTGGTGTTCATGCAAAAGCCAAAATCTGTCCCTTAAAGGAACTGGTAGGGCGTTTATTTTAGTTTTTATTTGATCTCCATTCAAAATCTCATTGTTAGAGCAATTACAGAATGCCTTGCTATAATTAGTATGGCTGCCTGAATGTCTGCTGTGAGCTACGTTACCACCAAAATTGCTGGCACTGGATATATTTAGACTTAGATGTTATTGTTCCTGATGATTAAAAGTCTTTTCTTTTCTTTTCTTTTATGGGTATAAAATATGTGTGTGTTACACTGGAGCAAAATACACTAGTTATATTAATCTTGCTGCCCCTTTCTTTCTTTCTTTCTTTTAGGTAATAGAGGACAACACGGGCGTTCGCAGGGTGGTAGTCACACCTCAGTCTCCAGAATGTTACCCTCCCAGCTATCCTTCTGCCATTTCTCCAACCCACCACTTACCGCCGTACCTTACCCATCCCCATTTTATTCACAACTCTCATACGGCTTTCTACCCACCTGTTACTGGACCTGGAGATATGCCACCCCAGTTTTTCCCTCAGCATCATCTTCCTACTACAATCTATGGAGAGCAAGGTGAGTTCAACAGGTTTCTAAACTACACTCTGTGGACTCAACTAATTTCTCTTCCCATTCCCCCAAGAAACATTGGAAAAGAAATTAAGTGGTGGAGTTGCCACAAGTATTTTATTTGTATACTACCCATATATATATATATATATATATATATATATATATATATATATAGTGCAGGCTCTATAATATTTACTATATTATACAGTATAATATATCCAATCAACACCTTTTGAGACTAGAAATTTTAGAACTATTTTCTCCTTTAAAGATTCTGTTCTCCAATAAATAAGTAAATAAGTAAATACGCAACAGAAAAATAAACGTGCAACAGAAGTGTTTGTTGGTATGGCCCTCTGGGATTTGCAGTTAAGGAAAGGGCATTTAGAATTCTCAGCCAGAAAGCTCCTGGGCCTCACTAAACTACAAATCCCAAAATTCCACAGGATGCTGCCATGACATTTAAAGTAGATTATAGCATTATAACATTGTAGTATGATAAGGACCATAGAAGTGGATGCACTTCTATAGCATTATAACAGTGTAGTGTGATAAGGGCCATAGAATGGCCCTTATAACACTACACTGTTATAATGCTATAATCCACTTTAGCTGTCATGGCAACATCCTGTGGAATTCTGGGGTTTGTAGTTTAGTGAGTCCCAGGAGCTCTCTGGCTGACAAGTCTGTGGCCTGTTACAGACAGCCAAAATAAAGCTGCTTCGAGTCACAGTGGAGGTATGGTGTTTCAATGATGCATGTGTCCTAAGAGTCCAGC
>NW_024809071.1:0-3211 GCF_019175285.1 Sceloporus undulatus | reverse complement strand
CTATGACTGTCTGATCTCAGAGTATAACAACTGTGAAATCCCATAAATCTCTGATTCCTTAATCCATTCAGTGAGTAATAGCGAGACTTGATGGCCCTTAAGGCCTGTTCTGACTCTATGCCCAACATACTCTCTAGTCCTCTAAGGTCACCCTCAATGTGGGTAGTCCCCAATTACCTTGTAGTCTGGCCACCTCCTCCGCAGCACTGGAAAGATGTTCATCAGCATGTGCCATCACAACCGTCTCCGGAGCAGTCTGGCTGTCTCCTGTATCTGGTCCCTTTTTCATATTGATCTCGGCACGCAAGGCAGTGACCTCCATGTCATATTCATTACGGACAAGCTGCACCCGATCCAGCTCAGCCTTCAGGCGGCAAAGCTCCTCTTGCATGCCAGCAATCTCGTTCTCATGCAAGGCAGCGGCCTCTTCAGCATCCAGGCGCAGGTTATGGATCTCCTCGTTGGCTTCCCGCAGTTCTCGTTCCAGGCGTTCCATCTCGACATCCTTCACTTCTTGCAGAGAATCAAACTCATCCTTCAGAGACCGCATCTGAGCTGGATTGGCAGAGGGAAGGACAGAGAAATGAGACAGTGAGATAGTACAAAATGATAGAAGATGAGCCTCTGTTAGTCATAGAAGTTAAGAAATGCACCAGTGAAGTACAAAAATAATGCAAGTAACAATGCAAAAGAGAAAGAGGGATGAAGGATAAGAGGAAGGGAAAGAGGTGATATGTCTATGATACAATATAAGACAAAATAAGGTTTAATAATAATATGTAATATTAATGAGTAATAGAGGAATAAGATAGTGAAATAGCAAGAAATAGTAAAAGAGAAACCTATGATAGTAATAGAAGTTAAGACATACACCAGTGAAGTACAAAAATAATGCAAATAACAATGCAAAGGAAAAAGAGGATAAGAGAAAGGGAAAGAGGTGATATAAGACTAAGATAAAAGACAAAATAAGGTTTAATAATAATACATAGTAATATGACATGAGTAACAATCTGTACAATACAATGTAAGACAATATACAGTTTAACAATAGTAGGAAATATTAATAACTCATGAATAATATAGGAATGAGATAGTCAGAGAGGAAGAAATAGCAAAAGAGAAACCTCTGATAGTAATAGAAGGTAAGACATGCACCAGTGAAGTACAGAAATAATGCAAATAATGCAAAAGAGGTACAAAGGATAAGAGGAAGGAAAAGAAGTGATATGATAGGATACAATATAAGACAAAATAAGGTTTAATAATAATATATAATATTAATAATATAATAAATATTATATATAATTAATAATATATGGTAATTAGTAACATTATTATTCATGATTAATTATGGTGGACTCATAAAATAGATAGATGGGCAAATCAATAATAAATGTGTCATACAGATATAAACGATAAATTAGACAATAAGATGAGAGCTGGATATTTTTAAGAAATGCAAATTTCGAAAGACAGCAATGGACTATAGGAAAAGAAAACTGTTAATTCAGAAGTGAAATGTATATATTGCTGTTGTTTTTTTCAGGTAGAAAGAATAGACAATAACCCAGCAGTTTTATAAGATGATACCATCGATGTTTCTGTTGCTGTCCACAATGGGAGGATGGGAAGGAAGGAGTATAAATAATTTAGGAAATTGTAAATACAGGATGGTTAGTACAATTAAAAACATAGAGAAGTGATACATTAAAACAGAATTAAATTGTTAGAATGTTAAAATAGATGCAATACAAGATTAAAAGATTAGAATTATTATAATGGATAAGTTGTTTATATTTAAAGTTCATGCTTGTGATGTTAGATTGAACACTGCAGGCAGTTTCATTTTCATTAGACAATTACATAAAGCACTGTGTAAAACCTACAGCGCTATATAAATAAACTTTAATAATAATAATAATAATAATAATAATAATGAAAGATGTAGAAATATAGCCAACAAAATGGAAATTGTACCCAGAGGAAATCTACAGTGTAGACATAATGCAGTTTGAAAACACTATGTGCTATAGCTCCATCCTTCAGAATACTGTAATAGGATTTGCAAGTCTGTAGCCATCACTCCCAATTTGAGGGCTGGAGCCTTCCCAAACTACAAATCCCAGTATTCTGCTGGCAAGCAAAAGCATTTTTATTCCAGCAAGTTTTTTAAAATCATGCAGGCCTGGTTTTATTGGGGGTGGTTGGTTTAGATTATTTTTAACCGTTGTATGTTTTAAATTTTGTATATTTAAAAATTTTAACTTTTTACTGTTTCAATTAGTGTTTTAAAAATTGTTTATTTTAATGTGTTTTTTATATTGTGAGCCGCCTTGGATCCCTTTTTGGGAGAAAGGCGGGATAAAAATAAATAAATAAATAAATAAATAAATAAATAATAATAATAATAAATGAGAGCCATGGCCATTCAAGCAGTATCAAACTGCATTATTTCTACAATGTAGAGGCACAGACACAACTGGTTAGAGAGAACAAAATCCACAGGTTTCAATCTCAGTCAAAAACACACACAAACACTCCTGGGGTACATCTACACTGTAAAGAAATAATTCAGTTTGACACCGCTTTAGACGCTGCAGCTTTATCGCATGGAATCCTGGGATTTGTAGCTTCGCAAGGCCTTTAGCCGAATCTGCCGGAGAGTGCTGGTGCATCACCAAACTACAAATCCCGATGTCCTGCAGGACAGGACCCAGGGCAAACAATTCAAGCGGCATCAAAACACGTTATTTCTACAATGCAGAAGCACCCTCGAAATAGTGTTTTTAAAAGCAGTTGGGGGAAAGAAGAAAAATAAGTGGCCAACGCAAAAAATGGCAAAACAAATCCGTTTCTAGGGAGAAACAGGCGGAGAGTATGAGATCCTGTTTGGTTTATGGCACAGCGATGATGCTGGGCCTGGGTCACTGCTGGCGATGCTTGTGCCAGTTGTCCAGGCCTCGTTGCCATGCCTCCATCTCCTATAACTCCTCTCCTCGAACTCACTGTTAATGGAGGAGCCGGAGGGCACCTGGTTCGCCATGACGGCGGCTGGTGAAACCGCCACAGCCTGCCACAGCTCGTGGCGCGTGCACCGGCAGGTCCCCCTTCTGCAGCTTCTCTCAGAACCCCCAGACTAGGCCGAAGCCTGCCGCCCACACTGGGCCCTCAGCATGAGCCAAAGCCAGGCAGGCTTCGGGCCTACTCC
>NW_024809070.1:0-3211 GCF_019175285.1 Sceloporus undulatus | reverse complement strand
CATTGTTTCTAACTAGGGTTGAGACCAACCAGGAAACAATTTTTCAATAGGTCTAAACTAAAGCTTTGGTTCTGTATTTTTCTCTTCTGTGTATTAGAATGGGTATGCCTTTTATAATCTTAACACCAAGAAATATTTGCCTTGCAGACAGTCATCTGGACCAGCACCCCAACTATCTTACACCACTGGAAAAAGAGCTATGTCTTGTTGATCCTGGATATTTCATTAATACCAGTTGTCCACCACTATTAAGAAAGGAAAGGAATGTAGATGTTATCATATCACTTGACTATAACTTGCTGGAAACCAGGTTTAATGTAAGTTTATTTTAATGATATATTTTTATAAAAAAACAAGAATAAGCATACATATATAACAGAAAGATTGTTTTTGTACACAAGCCCAATATGGTTAGATTAAACAGTAGACTATGCTGTGGGGAAAAGCTGAAGTGAAACTAGAGAATTTTCTGATGATCTAATTATAAAGGCAGTTCTGGATGGCATATAGTGATTTTGGCTGAAGGCACAAACCTTATGGGGTTGTGTTAAAATGTGTACGCACATGTACAATTGGGGAGCCATAGGGGAACTGATAACAGTATCATTCTTCCTGAATGGTGATAGATGAATTGACCTGTTCTCTTATTTTCATTTCGGCTAAATTATTCCCAATGTGTCGCCATTATTCCTGCCATACATTCCAGTGTTAATTATTTACCATATTGTACGTTTTCAGTTTAATTTTAAAAAATGTCTGGAAAAAGAAGGTTTACATGATGATATTTACATAATGCTCACTGAATCAACAAATGGTTTTGGGAAATGGAAATATACCCTGAGACAATTCAGTTTTCTCGAGTCAACAGTTAGTGGAAAGAGCTGTCAGTCTGTATCCATTAAGAACTTTTACTTTTTAAAACTTGTGCCATGTCAATACAGTAGCCAGTAGATTGCAAATGTATTTTAGAGTGGCTCAAAACATGTATCAGAACATCAGTCAAAACATGTATCATTTATCAGAACATAAACAAAGTAGCAGTATAGTTTAAAATACTGGCATTTTCTGAAAATCATGATTTAAAAAATGCTGTGTCCTGAGTGCGGTAAAGATAAGAGAGCAGTAGGCTGGTATCTCCATCTATGTCTATACTTCTGCCACTTTTTATTTCTGTGTAATAATTGATAGAGATATTGCATTATGGATCAAAGAGCTGGTATGTTTGTTGGACAATTTTAATTCTATTGATGGCAGCAAACATCCCACTTAATTATGACGTACAAGCAGTATTTCTTGTGTAGATACAATATTCTCATTCAAAGTAAAGAAGTCACTGCATATTTGGCAAAGCCAGTATTAAAAGCAGTTGTCTCCCATTTTAAATAGTCTCACCATCTTTAATGGAAATTGGTAGGAAAACATATGGCTTTACTTTTGTTCTTAAATGCCAGTGTTTTTTCTTGTTTGTTTCAGTCTCTAGAACAGATGAGCAAATACTGTTTGGACCAGGAGATCCCTTTTCCTAAGATTGTGCTGACTGAAGAAGACAGGAAGAACCCAAAGGAGTGTTACCTTTTTGAGGATAAAGAAAACCCAGAAGCTCCGATCATACTTCACTTTCCATTGGTGAATGATTCTTTTAGGGACTACAAAAAACCTGGTTAGTATTTTTCTTTTCAGTCAGAATATATCAAATGTGTTACCAGAAAAAAAAGGAACTTCAGTGATACCTAGTTTTATACTTGTTCCCCTGCCAAACCAGTGTCCTCAATGGCATAAAAAATGTCTTTAAAGAACAGGGCATTCATTGTGTTGCCTCCTCACAACAGATACTTTCCAGTACCACACAAGAGCTTGAGACCTTGCCCTCATCTCCCTAATCTTTTGTTAGGGGTTCTTAATGCTATCATGCTTTTCATGAAAAAGCTTCCCCAAATATCCTGGAGAAGAGAAGGTTAAGAAGTGATATGATAGCCCTGTTTAAATATTTGAAGGGATGTCATATTGAGGAGGGAGCTATCTTGTTTTCTGCTGCTCCAAAGACTAGGACCCAGAGCAATGGATGCAAGCTCCAGGAAAAGAGATTCCACCTCAACATTAGGAGGAACTTCCTGACAGTAAGGGCTGTTCGACAGTGGAACAAACTCCCTCGGAGTTTAGTGGAGTCTCCTTCCTTGGAGGTCTTCAAGCAGAGGCTGGATGCTTTGATTGGGATTTCCTGCATGGCAGGGGGTTGGACTGGATGGCCCTTGCAGTCTCTTCCAACTCTATGATTCTATGATTCTAAATAGAGGAAAGAGTTGATAAAATAGACTTTAAATGGGCATAATGATTAACCTTAATCCAACAGAGCATTTAAGTACACTTGTTATCATTGTTGTTGTGCACCTTCAAGTCGTTCCCAATTTATGGCAACCCTAAGGCAATCCTATCACAGGATTTTCTTGGCAAGTTTCTTCAGAGGGGGTTTGCCTTTGCCATCCTCTGAAGCTGAAAAAGTGTGACTTGCCCAAGGTCACCCAGGATTTTTCACATAGGGAAAATTGGAAGGTTAAACTGGTCACAATGCAAGGTCATCCAGGTCTGCTATATGGAAAACACAGAGAAATGCTAACAGGGAACAGAGAAAAGGCAGAAATTCTCAACACCTTACTTGTGCTGAGCCTGGAGGAAATGGAGCAGATAATGCAGTAGGAGAAATGCAGCACAGAATAGATCCCAGCAGATTGGAGGAAGGCAAATGTTGTCCCTATCTTCAAAAAAGGAAAAAAAGAGGACCAACATTATTACCACCCAGTCATCCTGACACCAATACCAGGAAGGATTCTAGAACAGAGCATTAAACAGACAGTCGGTGAGCAGTTAGAAAGAAATGCCATGATTATTAAAAGTCAGCAAGGATTTCTCAAATAACAAAACAAAACAAAACAAAAAAACCAAGTCATGCCAGACTAACCTTATCTCCTTGTTTTGATAGAGCCACAAGCTTTGTAGATGAAAGGAGTGCTATGGATGCTGTGTATCTAGATTTCAGTAAGACCTTTGACAAGGTCTCTCACTATATCCTTGCAAAAAAACTAGAAGTGTATTCACTATACAATGCAGCTGTTAGGTGGATTTGCAATTGGTTCACTGACTTGAACCCAAAGGATATTCACCAATGGCTCCTCTTCATCCTGAAGAGAAGTGACTAGTGGGGTGCCACTGGGTT
>NW_024809069.1:0-3212 GCF_019175285.1 Sceloporus undulatus | reverse complement strand
AGTCAGTCCCACATTCCAGCCTTCTCTCCAGGAGGAATTCCAAAAGGCTCTCCATTTGGAGAATGATTAAGAAGCATGGATTGATATTGATGTGTTTTTACCTTTTTGGGGGGGTGATGTGCAACATTTTTTCTGGACTGTCCTACATTCAGACGTCCTCCTTTTCCAGGACATATCCTACCTTTCGGCCTTCTCTCCAGGAAGGATTCCCCAAATGCCCTCCATTTGGAGAACGACTTAAGAAGCAGGGGTCGATATTGATAGGAGTGTCTTTAGCTTCTCTTTAGCCATCTTTCTGGGCTGCCCTACATTCAGGGTGACTAGAGGCCTTCCTTTCCCAGGACACACATCCTGCCTTTCATACTGACATGAGTGTTGTTCTTTTTAAGCTAGAGTTAGTTTCTAACAGTGTTGTCATGAGGCTGTGCTTGTTGAAGGAATGCTATCTGAAGCCAAAGAGTTCTAGGCAAGTGGGATGGGATCATGTTTCCTACCTTTCAGCCTTGTGTCCAGGAGGGATTCCCAAAATGCCCTCCATTTGGAGAATGGCTTAAGAAGCAGCATGGGTTTACATTTAAATTAGTGTCTTGAGCTTTTCCTTGGGCCTGTCCTCCATTTCCACCTTCTGCCCAGGAGAGATTCATTACAAAGCTACCAAATACCAAGCTCCTCTCCTTAAGCCATTCTCCAAATGGAGGGCCTTTCTGGACAGAGAAAGGCTGAAAGGTAGTTTGCCAGAGCTTGGGTCTCTAGGGTTTCGGACTACAACTCCCAGAAGGCTTTGCCAGCTGGGCCTGCGGCCAGGACTGCTGGGAGTTGAAGTCCAAGTGCATGAAGTGAATCGAGGAGAGGAGGCAGGAAAAGGAAGAAACAAACCCGGGGAGCCACTGACAGGTGCAGAGATTCAGGAAGCCGTGTCACAGGAGGGTCCGCGACCAATGCGGGACAAGGTTGGCGTCCACACGCGCTTTTCAATAGCGCTTCCAAAGCGTTGCTCTCCTCACTTGAGCGGCCTCCACGCCTCACTCCCACAGCAGTTTCAAACTGCCAGTAGGGAAAGTAAAATCCGCTCTCATTGGTTCGTAAATATAGTATGTTTTGTTAAAATCCCTCTGATAGGGCGGCACTTGGGTCACGTGCGCAACAGGCGGGGCTTTTCCGGTGACGTTGCCCAATTAAAAAACCTGAAACGGAGCGAGTTTAGCGATAGCCCCGCCCCCTTTTTTCTTTCTTTCTAGTCCGGGGTTTTTCTTTGACGTAAAATGTAACGTGGCCTCTGATTGGTCCGTTGGTGAGAGCCCGGGCCTGAGAGGCGGTTAGCCAAGAGGCGGTTAAAGGGAGGGCCCGCCGGTGTTGCCAATCTGGTGACTTTCACACGAAAATGGGGTTTTTAAAAGCTTTTGGTGTGATTTTGGTGCCTGGCTCTTATTTCGGTGCAGATTTGGTGACTTTTGCACGTTTCAGCTCCAGCCTGAGCGAGGCTAACAGCCAATCAGAGAGAGGACAGTGGTCGCCCCGCCCTCAGGAAAAGCTCAGCCAACTCTCCTGGCTCAGTGCTAGGGAATTCTGGGAATTGTAGTTTGTTGTGGCACCAGAGCTCTTTCTGATAGAACAAACTCAATGTCTCACAAAACTACACTTCCCAGGGCTCCCTAGCACTGAGCCAGGGCAGCTAAAGCAGTCTCAAACTGGATTATTTCTGCAGTGTGTCTTGGACCCAACTCAGGCTGCATCTTCACTCCAGAGACAATCCAGTTTCATGCCGTTTTAACTGCCATAGCCCAGTGCTATGAAATCCTGGGAATTGTAGTTTGTTGTCACACCAGAGTTTGCTGAGAGGGAAGGTTAAATGTCTCACAAAGCTAGAATTCCCAGGATTCCATAGCACTGAGCCAGGGCAGTTAAAGGGGTGTCAAACTGGATTATTTCTGAAGTGCGGTTGCAGCAGAGAACTTCCTGGACCCCCTTTGTGCCAAAAGAAATATCAAAAGTATTAGAAGGACTGAAAGATTATTTGTTTGATTCAATGGTAATTTTGAGACTTGAAATAAGTTACAATTGTTTTTATTCAATTACGGTAACATTTATTTGCAAAAGATCCGCCACATTAACATTACGGGAATTTTCCGGGAATTTTGACTGAATATTTGGTGTGATGTGGGGGGATTCAGTGTGTTTTGGTCAGATTTGCGGGGAAATATCTTCGAAGCTTGTTGGCAACACTGGTTGTGAACCCAGAGCAGAGCTCTGCTGTTCTGTTTCTGCTGCTCCGCTCTGCTCTGGGGCCCATAACAAACTCCAATTCCCAAAATTCCATAGTATTGAACCACAGCAGTTAAAGCGCTCTCAAAGAGGATCATTTCTGCAACGTGGATGCAGCCTTTGCAACTCCGTTTCTTGTAGCTTTCCTTTTTTATTATTATTATTATTCAGAGGGCCTTTTAGAACTGAAGGCTTTTAAGAAAAGGGCTGTAGGGTTTTTTCGTACTGTTCCAGATTGCACCGTTTTATCCATTTAAAGTACAAACATGGGCCCCTTGGCCTCATCCATGGAGGCTCAAGCCCCGCTGAATGCAATGGCATAGCAAAATGGTGTCCCTTGCCATCTGGGATAAAGAGGGTCGACTGTACATTTACAGATTTGCTTTCATGTGGGTAATAGTTTGAATATTAGCTTTCGGTATGTTGTTGTTTTTTTATTTCCACTGCAATTATTTTAATGGAGTCCCAGTCCTGGGGGAGACTTGACATTTGTCTTCCATTTTCTGTTTGTTCTGTTCTGAAGAAAACACCAAAAAGATTGAAAACAGGAGATGAGAAAGTTTGCATTGAACACCGTTTTGTAAATTTGGGGAGGGTAGGAAGACATTTTTAAAAAAAAGATTGAGAAAGTTCAATACAACATACTCCGTTTATAAGGACAGGTGGCTTACCTGTAACAGTATTTCTTCTTTGAGTGGCCATCTGCAAATGCACACAAATGGCTTAGACTGACCAGCTTCAGTCAGCGGAGGAGGGAGCGCCATGCCACACAAGAAAGGCACATAGACCCCAAACACAATGGCCATTTATGAAACCAGGCCTAAGAGCACGCAAACATGGGGACAAAGAGTCCCGCTAATATGAAAATTCTACAGAGTCAAATAGAAAATCCAATGCTGAGACGTAGTGGGAAAAGTCACCAATGGAGGGGAAACGTGGCCATTGGCAGA
>NW_024809068.1:0-3212 GCF_019175285.1 Sceloporus undulatus | reverse complement strand
TTTAAAAGTATGTTGTTTTCCATCTTTTAAATTAATAGTCTAATTTCCTTACATCCTTCTCCAAAGATGGTTTAATGAATGAATATGAAAGTATAAACCTTAAAGACACACACACACACACACACACATATATTTAAACTACACATTTTATTTTCAAACTGACCAGAATACATTATCATAATCTTATCAGCGGGCTACAGAAACACAAAAAATCCCTATTATCATAACGTTTTAAGAGGCTCTCTCCCAAAATGTGAACGCTTTTTGTATTTTCTGTTGTCCTCTGCAAACATTTTTGTTCATGTTTACAATTTTCTAGTAAGTCTTTCAAAGCTAATGTGAAACCTGAGGTGGGCTGGAGGAAATGTAGCTATTGAAAGCAATGCCAAAGCAACATAGAGTAATAGAATCATAGAGTTGGAAGAGACCACAAATGCCATCCAGTCCAACCCCCTGCCATGCAGGAACTCTCAGTTAAAGAATCCCTGACAGATGGCCATCCAGCCTCTGCTTAAAGACCTCCAAGGACGGAGACTCCATCACCCTCCTTACTGTCAGGAAGTTCCTCCTAATGTTGAGGTGGAATCTCTTTTCCTGGAGCTCTCATCCATAGTTCTGGGTCCTGTTCTCTAGCGCAGCAGAAAACAAGCTTGCTCCCTCCTCAATATGACATCCCTTCAAGTATTTAAACAGGGCTATCATATCACCTCTTAACCTTCTCTTCTCCAGGTTAAACATCCCCAGCTCCCTAAGTCGTTCCTCATAGGGCTTCATGGTTTCCAGACCCTTCACTATTTTGGACACATGGCTCCAGTTTCTCCACATCCTTTTTAAACTGTGGTGCCTGGAACTGGACACAATGTGGAGCCTGACCAAAGCAGAATAGAGTGGCACTATTACTTCCCTTGATCTAGACACTATACACCAATGAAAACACAGTTTACATAAGGAAAGATAGATACTAAATGACAAGACTTCCTGATCGATCAGATGAACAACTGTTTTACAAACACTCTCTATCATTTCCATCTTTCCACAAACACTATCATGCACCAGCTCCTACAGTTCACAACTGAGTCTCAAGATTACTTCCCCTTGCCTTTCATTTCCCATTCTCCATCCATTTATCTAACAGATAAAGAGAATAATCATCTGTAAAGCCTACTAGTGGTGGCTGGTGCCTTAGGCACCATGTCATATTGTTGCTGGCACCAGGGAGCTCTGTGTATATTGGCTTGCCCACCAATATTGCTATCGGTAAGCTCTAGTAATGGGTTTTTCCATAAGAGGGAATTGTGTGAATGTGGGCAGCTAAGATGAACTAGCTACCTAGATAGAGAGAACTGTAATAGGGAACAGAAACCTGGCAGCATCAAGGCACAGCCTTTCTGAATGGTATCGTATGAGTTTCCCTGGGTGATTCAGATCCACCTTGCAGACCTGAGTCAACAGCAGGGTTGCCATCATCAACAGTTCCGCTCATTTGAGCCCTCGGAGCTCAATTAAACTGAAACGAAGGCTTGGCTACAAATTAACTAGCAGTCTTCATCTGCTGAGCTGCAGTCCCCTAAATCCACACTGAGCTTCACACACAGAGACACCTCCTTTTCTTCTTGACTGGTAGCCATTCCCTATAGTAAAGCAAGCATTGTCTGAGGCTTCTATTAGTACCAGATCCAAGGATCCAGATGAGTCACGCCGTCGCCACAAGGAACCAGCAAACCTGAGAGACCTTTTCACCTTTTGTTTTCTTCCTGAGCAGGAAACAGGGACACCACACAGAGTGCATACAGTCGCCCACGTCCCTCGCCACCAGACACAGGCATTGATAGACCCTGGTTACAGGGAGCCCAGGCAGAGTTTCTTTGTTTAAGAAACCAGGGATGGGGAATGGAAATGGGTGGGAGGCTCACTCTACAACCCAGATCAAGTCCCCTTTACCTTCAAGGAGGGGTAGCACTGATGCCGGGAGGGAGATTCGCCTTCTCTGCCAAAATCTCCCCAAAATCAGAACGCATTTGTGCCTTTGGGTTGGTCAGGATCAAGGTAGCACTGCTTTGTGGATTTGGGAGGTTACTGTGCTTTGCTGTATGGCCATCATTTGGAGGTTGTTGTATTTTGCTATATGGTCGTCCTTCAGAGGTTACTGTGCTTAGCTATCTGGCCATCATTTAGAGGTTACTGTACTTTGCTTTGGACCAAGAGGGCTACTCCTCTGGGATATGTTCCCCCAAAATGTGGGCCATCCTTTATGTTCAGTAACAAGGATAGAAAGACATGAAGGAGAAAGGAGGAGGAGGAATTAAACCAAAAAACACAACCCCAGAAACCAAGAGAAGCCCACCCACCCTTCCTTCCCAAGCTGACCAGGCATGTCCTCCTTTTCCAGGACAGGTCCTCCATTTCTGCCTTCAGTCCAGAAGGGATTCCTAAATGAACTCCATTTTGAGCCTGGCTAAGAAGCATGGATTTACATATCCAGATGAGTGTTCGCAGCTTTTGTTCCCTTTTTCTGGGACGTCCTCCATGTTGCGGTGCCTGGTCCTCCTTTGGGCTGAGGGCACTTGGTCCCCCTGCCCTATAAGGCCACCAGGGTCCCCCTTTTGCCCCCAACCCACCCAAAATCATCTCTCCCCTCCTCAGTATCCATTTCCCCCTCAGCCCTCCTTCCCTCCACAAAGCCCCTCTGGAGGCTCCAACCCCAAAGGAGGACCAGGCGCCGCAAAATGGAGGACATCCCAGGGGGATTTTTGGGGGGGGGAGATGTAGGGTCGTGAACAAAATGAAACAACTAAAAACACCACTCCTGTAGATACAATGGAGCCAGGCTTCTTGGTCCTGCTCAAAATGGAGGACAGGCTGGAACAGGGCAGAAAAGGCTGGCAGGGAAAGCTGGAAACAGAGAAACATACATTCATGGTTCTCAATCGTATTCAAAATGTAGGACCTTTTGGAACCCCTCCTGGGCAGGAAGGCTGGCATGGAGGACGGGGTCCGGGAAAAAGAGGACGCGCCTGGCGGAGGAGGAGGAGGTTGTGGAGGGCAGTGCCTTCCTCCTCCTCCTCCTGGGACACAACCAGGAGCAAGGGGCGAGGAGGAGGGGGACTCACCCACAGCTCCGTCCCCCAGCTCATGGCGACTCCGCGGCCGGCAGCCCAGATCCTCCTTTGTGGCCCTCGGCTCCAGACACACAGCCCACCAGACCCTCCTTC
>NW_024809067.1:0-3212 GCF_019175285.1 Sceloporus undulatus | reverse complement strand
ACTGGTTGGCGATCAGACTTTGTCCAATGTAAGTAGCTCATTGTCTTATATAATAATAATAAAAATAATAATTTATTTATTTATAGCCTGCCCAATCCAAGGAATCCGGGCGGGTTACAACAATAAAAATACATAAATATAAAATACATCAAAATAC
Source organism: Sceloporus undulatus (assembly GCF_019175285.1). Classification (NCBI taxonomy): domain Eukaryota; kingdom Metazoa; phylum Chordata; class Lepidosauria; order Squamata; family Phrynosomatidae; genus Sceloporus; species Sceloporus undulatus. The sequence continues at coordinate 3,055 of NW_024809067.1, read as the reverse complement.
AAATACACTCTTCTTCTTGAGGCTAGCCCTGATGGAGCTGGGCCAGCCTTTTCACTCCCTCCCAGGCCAGAAGATGACAGTTGCCATGGAGGGAGGGTTCTTCTTCTTATGGTATACTTATATTTATGGTATCCATGGCAGGATTTTCTGGTTAGGGACAGGGCTAGCTGGCTTCAGTATAAATTTGTGATGGAGGATGGAAGCAGTTAGTACCAACTCAAACACTTTACTGGTTGAACCTGTTCTGAAATAAAAGTCTTTTGTTGTTTTATCACACCAAGGCTGATTGTCTGAATCCAGGGAATAAAGTTGGCTGGTACTGACATATAGGCATAACAGATTAAAAACATAATTTACAGTCACCAGTAACATTTGTTGGTTAGAAACATCCTCATATGAGAACTGGTGGCCATTCAGATAAATGAATTTACCTCTTTGTAAAAGTCTGTGTGTGAGCTTGAAAGAGAAAGGAACAGCCCCCATTGTCCTCAATGGCAGTGAGTGTACATGGCCACACTACCATTAAGGACAACAGGACTTCAGGTAAGCCTCTCAAAAGGGGCTTATCTGAAGTACTGTTGTCCCTAATGGCAGTGCATCCTCTTGCTTTTTGGTATGTGGGGGGGGGGGGGCAGGCTGGAATGGGACCTCAGTATTTGGGTGCAAGAACTAACTTTTGGGATGTGGGGGGATCTCTTTCAATTTAGGTTTCTCTGCTGTGTCACTTGCTAGCCAGAGGTCTGGCTCTTGTGGTCATCCCAGTAGTCACTTACCTCTCTTTCTTCTACATCCACTTGGCTTTGCTGTACCGTTCTGGGCCACATGATCAGATCATGAGCAGCACTTTCCAAGCAAGTTTGGAGGTAAGGAAGGGGGAACTGGGAGGGAGCATTGTTTTTTAAAGCTTCTATTCATGGTTTCTGTAGTATTCTGGAAATTGTAGTCCAAGCACATTACTTTTGAGCTTTAAGTTTTTCAGTTCTTTTCAGGGTGGACTTGCTCGTATCACTCAAGGCCAGCCACTGGAGGTGGCCTATGGCTCCCAGATAACCTTGCGGAACATCTTGGGCAAGCCCATGCCTTGCTGGCTGCATTCTCACAAGAACACATACCCCATCAGGTGAGGGAGTGGTGGCTTTGACGTGTACAAAGATTTTCAGGTGGGAGGAGGCCTTTCTCACACTCTTTTTGTGTGGATAGGAGGATGAATGTGGTCTCCCAGAACTGGTTTCATGTCTGAAGCAAAATCTCCAAGAGATCTTGATCGCTGAACCCCAGAGTTTCCAAATTGGCTTTCAGGTTGAAGACATTATGCAGCTCTACATTCCTGCCTCTGTCATGGCTCTGGGCTTCCTTTGCACAGTGGCACCCCTAATACTAGAATGTCCTGGACTGGCATGGGTACTACAGCTGTCTCATAGCAATAGCAAGTACATTTCTATACCACTTATCAGTGCACTTAAGCACTCCCTAAGCAGTTTACAGTGTGTAAGCTAATTGTCCCCAATGAGCTGGGTACTCATTTTAGCTACCTACGGAAGGATGCAAGGCTGAGTGGACCCTAGTGCCCTGCCTGGGATTGAACGCACAGCCTTGTGGCTGTGAATGGCTGCAGTACCATCATTTAATCACTGTGCCACCAGGGCTCCGTCTCAGTTCTCACGTAAGATCTTTGTCTTTGTCCAGGCATTTTAGATGAAATGTCATTACGTTTGCCTTTATGTCTGTTATTTTCGTTCTTTATTTAATTCTACTTAATTATAATGCTGTGATTCCATGGTGGTTATTTGCTGTTTTTTATTATATTAGATTTATATGAACATTTGATAATTTTTATTCACACATTTCATGCTATCTTGCAATGCATAAAACAGATAGCAAGTCTGTGCAGGTTCTGTGTGGCCGTTGGGCACAGGAGATTTTGCACCACATGGGTGTATGGTTTCTGTTGCCAGTTCATATTAGCCTTTTTATTCTCCCCGTTACAGCCAAGTAAGACACAGTCACAGAACTTAACTCCTTTGTTAATTCTTTCTTGGTTGATTTAAGAGTGTTCAAGAGCACATCAAGGTCTATTCCTCTTCCTTTCTTGACAGGTATGAAAATGGCCGTGGAAGCTCCCATCAGCAGCAGGTGACTTGCTACCCTTTCAAAGATGTGAATAACTGGTGGATTGTGAAGGACCCTGGGATGTGAGTACTGGATGTCTGTTTGTTTGTTCTGTAGCATTTACACCTCTTTCTACCACTAGAAGTACTCTCAGAGGTGACACATAGGGTAATTTTTGCTGACTATGGCCTCCTCCTGGACACCATTTGTGGCTTGGTGCATGCATGTACACATGCTTGTGGTTTTTGACAAGAGAGAGAGAATGAGAGAGAGAGAATTGCCACTCATGGAAGCTTCTAGGAGGAACCATTCTTCTTGTAAACAAGTTAGAACTCCCTTTCTGTTGTTGTTAACTGTCCTCAAGTCACTCTCGACCCATGGTGACCCTATGGATAAGACATCTCCAAGACCCTCTGTCCTCCACTGCTCTGCTTAATTCCTGCAACCCCATACCTGTGATCTCTTCAGTAGAGTCCATCAGTGTAGGGGGAAGAATTGGAAAAGAGACTTGATTTGGACTTGGATCACAAGCAACTCATGAAAGCAAAACTCTAGAGCAGTTTCTAGTGTAATCCTGGCCCATCTTTGTCTCCACATCAGAGTTTCTTTCCCCTTACCACCATACCACCCAGAACATACCTGAGGCCTTCTAGTTTAACAATCTAAGCATGTTTGTATTTGGATGAGAGAGAGCCAGGCGATACTAGGGATCTCTAGATGAGGCCCTGCCTTGACACCTTGTTCCTCTTTCTTCCAGATTTCTTTGTAGCCACTGACAGCACTGTTTGCCCCCTTATGTGCTTATCAACAGACCTTCCACCTTAGCAGTCTCCTTCTTCATTTTTGTGCTTGCACTTTCCTTACTAATCCCCATGACTTTCTTGATTTTGCTGTGTTCCGCTCCTGTCTTTTTGCTTCTCTCAGGCAGCAGCTGGTGGTGAGCAAC
>NW_024809066.1:0-3212 GCF_019175285.1 Sceloporus undulatus | reverse complement strand
CCCCCTAGATGGTCCTTAAAGGGCCCTCACGCTCACACTGGCCGCCAAGCGCCAAGGCCAGGAGAGTCCAGGTCCCAACGGGGTCCCAACAGGGGTTCCCCAAGTCCGTGGGCAGCACTCCCGGGGCGGTGCGCAGATGCGCACCTCCGAAATCCCGGGAGGAGGCCGCCCGGCGAAGGGGTGCAGTCCTGTCGGTGGCGGCGGCGGCAGCAGCGGCGGCGGTGTCCCGGCGTGGAGGCCGAAGGGGGCGTGTCGGGAGGGTCCGGTTCCCCGGCTTTTAACCCCGCCGCTCTCACCTGGCGGGGCTCCTCCCAAACTTCCCCCTAGATGGTCCTTAAAGGGCCCTCACGCTCACACTGGCCGCCAAGCGCCAAGGCCAGGAGAGTCCAGGTCCCAACGGGGTCCCAACAGGGGTTCCCCAAGTCCGTGGGAGCCCTCCCGGGGCGGTGCGCAGATGCGCACCTCCGAAACCCCGGGAGGAGGCCGCCCGGCGAAGGGGTGCAGTCATTTAACGTCATTTACTAAAACCTATGGCCATTGTATCCCTCTTCCTCTGTTGTACATATTCTGTAAATAACTTGCACTCTTTCAAGAAACCATTTATAGGTTTTTCTCTAAACAGATGCCTCCAGTTCTCCATCTACAAAATTTCCATCGTTTATTCCCCACCATTCATCAATATTCGGAATCTGGGGACTCATCCAATACTTTGCATGGACTAATCTAGCTGCCAATATCATAAATCAGACAATCTTTCCATGCTTTTTTCTGTTTTTGAGTTTTCATCAAATAGTCCTAACAGAAATAAATTCCTAACAGGAAATATATTTATATATTATTATGATTTTTGAGCTGAACCTCTCACAGGGTTTTCTTGACAAAATTTGTTCAGAGGGGTTTGCCCTTGCCTTCCTCTGAGGCTGAGACTGTGTGACTTGCCCAAAGTCACGTGGGCTGCATCTACACTACAGAATTAATGCCATTTGACACCATACTGGCTTTCTCCATTTAAAGACCTTCAGTGAAAAAGAGGTCATCATCTTCGGAGGGACTTTATTTGGGGGTTGAATGTCTTCCATCTACCTGAAACCCATTGAGATCAGTGGTGTCACTATGGTTGGTGTCACCTGGTGTGGCAACTCATGGTGTCATATGCCCCCATTGACCTGCTCCCATTCCACAACATGCAGAATCTGTAGGGATGTTTTTTGCACAAATGCTGCTCATAAATTGTAATTCTTATATGCCATTGAATGTAATGCTAATAGTTGTGATGTAAATTAGAACAGTAATTGAAATATATTCCAGATCCCCCTGAGTAAAAAAAAAATGCATAAGCTTGAGCCCCATTGGAAGTAATGGGGCTCATGCCTGCTGCTCAACACTACAGTTGTGTGCACCCCATTACTTCTTCTGGGGCACGCGAGGCTTATTTCTGGCACTGCTTCCAGCATATGCTGGATGCTGCATATGATGCACCCGCGTATGATGTGGACACACTGTATCATATGCAAAACTTAAATATATTTACAAATACATAGTGAAGATTTGGTTAAAATATGATTTTTAAAAGAATTTAAAAATAATATATACTTTTTTAAAAAATGAAATTTGAAATTTCAATTTTAAAAAAATTCTGGGGCCTCCCCTTTCTCCTCCCTTTGAGCTGCACCACACTCCCACCATCTCTTAAAGTATTTTAAAGGGAACCAGATGAATGCCACAACCCAAAGGTAGGTGTTTAAGGAGGACTGGTGTCACCCCCCTTCAAGGTGTCACCTGGTGCAGTCCACACCACCCGCACCTCCCCGGCAACACAACTGATTGAGATTTTAGAAGACAGTTGTATCATTTTACTTCCTAGTTGTCTGTTCTCCATGCTGAAGATACCATTCCTGACAGGGCTTGGATTCCCAAGCCTTGATCATGGGTTCCTCTAGATGACCTCTGGAGTCCCCCTGGCCTCCATCCCCAACTCCGAGCCCTGAGCCCATTCTGACTTCTCTTCCACATCCAGTCCAGTGGAAGCAACCTGCTGCCTTTGAGTTTTTCCGGGATTGTTAAGAAGGGAGAAAGAGTTACTTCTTTATCTCCCGACTGCTACAAACTCTGGTTATTTGATAGAGAACCCCATTAATATATTAGAATTAACTCATCTCTGAAAACAGAGAAAATGAGTGCCAATATTAACACTGCTGAACGCTGGATTCCCAGAGGGAATAGCTGGCGGTTTGAAAATGGAAAGGAAAGAAAAATCACAGTACTAAAATTTCCATTCCGCTGCTTTTGAGGGTGGTTGATATTTCTAATTCCATAGATACTGCATATATAAAAAGGGAGAGAGGGAACGAGAAAGAGGGAGAGAGATTAGTTCTCTCCTTTCAAGAAACTGTATTTTGAATGCAAACATGTATAGAATAAAGGACCCTGAGAGATAGCATTGTCAGAAAGAAGTAGAGCTTGGAAAAATTACTTATTGGGACTGCAGCTCCCAGAATCCCTCAGCCAGCATCACCATTGGTCATGGAGGTTGGGAGGTTCTAGATTTTCTAAATCTCCAAAGTAACTGTTCCAAAGTTTGGGGAGAACAGATATGTGTATGCATGTGCCTTCAGGCCACCTGTTGATTTATGGTGACCCTAATACTTTCACATGGTTTTTATAAAACAAGGAACACACAGAGGTGATATTGCCAGTTCCTTCCTCTCAAATATGGCCTTCAAGACCTGATATTCATAGAATCATAAAATCATAGCGTTGGAAGAGATCTCCAGTCCAACCCCATTCTGCCATCCTGGAAAACACTATTAAAACACCCCCGACAGATGGCCATCCAGCCGCTGTTTGGAAATCTCCAAATAAAGAAACTCCAACACACTCCAAGGCAGCAATATCTTCCACAGTCAAATAGTTCTTACTGTCAGGAACTTCTTCCTAAGGTTTTGGTGGAAACCCTTGCAGTTTGTATCCATTAGTCTATGTACTATTCTCAGAAAACAAGCTTGCTCTGTCCTCAGTATGACATCCCTTCAAAAGGTAGCATCATTGGTGGGGTGTGGGGAATGCGGCTCACATCCAGCCAGTCCCCTGACCCCTGTGGGTTCTCACTGCAGCCATGGGCCTGGCTTACAAGGCTCCCTGCGGCCATGGGTCTGGTCCATGGGGTTCCCCGCAGCTGTTGGCCTGGGTTACAGGGTTCCCCACAGCTACGG